>NC_056743.1:1457716819-1457832297 GCF_019279795.1 Protopterus annectens
TGCACAGAAGCATTAAGATCCAGGTGAGCTCTGCACTGCTTGTTCAGGAGGTTGTACATGCAAGGAAGCACACATGCACCTCCCATGGGCAGTAATTGCAGAGTTCCCAAGCCAGGCACAATGTAGGAGGGGGATGGGGCACATTTTCCAGCAGCAGTATCATGCTGTAGTAGCATCCTCAGCATCCTTACTGGTCTTAGAAATGTGGCAGGTTTAGTCCGGGGAAGACTAAGGTAGTTGCAATAGCCCATGATATAAGGAAATGAGCTAGTGGCAGCTGATGATCAGCTGTGAGGAGGAAGAGCAGAAACAAAATGAAGATTTTGTTACATTTGACTTCCAATTTAAAAAAAAAAATAGAGTATGGTAGATTGGGAGAGAGAGGAGAAGTACAGCCATCTTTATGGGGGGGTTTTGTGTTTTGTTTGCTTGTTTTTTATGCATTTATGCATTTATCAATGCTGACATGACTTTTGGTGGTGCCAGCAATTTCTGTAAGAGAGTTGTTGATAAACTTGACACTAAATAGACAATAGTGATAGTTAGTGGAGCCAGAGACACATACCATGCATTGATTTTTGTTTGTATTTAGGTACTGTGGACAATTATTGAACCAGACTTATACTTCCATAAATCTCTGCTGAAGACATGTGTCTGGGTAAGAGATGATGTCAAGGATCTATCAGTGTGGGCTCATCACAATTTGGGGAAAGACTTGATTCACAGTGTTGAAACATCTTGTTTAAATGCACAATAAAATAGGATGAAATACACAGTGATGTGGCACAAAGGAAGACAATTCAAGTCTAACTACTTTCTTTCGAAAAAATAAATGTGAAACCAGAACTCAGGTGAGGGATGGAGAACTAATGGAGTTGCCCATTAAGTAAGAGAAGATAGTTAACACTACTGAATATTTACATAAACCTAAAATTAGGACCCCAATAATCTGACTAGATTTTATGTTTCTGTGCAAACATCTAGTAATGTCTAGAATGGCTTTATTGGTTCCATAGCGAGGTGCAAACACATCCTGCTAATCAATGAGAAGATGACATCGATTTATATACAGAATCAATATGTGGATAAACATTTGCTGAAGCTTTGACAGAGGACAGAGCAGGGCAGTGGACTTGAAACTTTCCATCGCTATAGATCTACTTCATTTATAGAAAGGAAACATAATGCACTTCTCCAACAGCTGATAATTACTTAAGTAAATGATGATTGGTTAAAATGGTCACTGACCAGTATACTGAATGGGCTGTTGTCTGTAAAAATGGTGTGTGAAGAGATATGGTCAGTCACAGAGCAAAGCTTCTACTATGAGAAATTGTGACACATTCTTTTACATCACAAGTGCTTGTTCCTTTCACCTCAAAAGCTGTCCAGTACCTTCAATTCAACTGAATAATTTCAAAAACAATGCTTTACCCAATATCTCATGAACTTATATACACCAACTCACCAATCACACAACATCTGAGAGTGGAGACAAATCTCCAAAAGGATGCACAGAGCCTCAAACAATCATTTGTTTACCATAAGTGAGCATGTGATTTCCAGGATTTAACACTTCAAAGTTACTCAGGGAAGTCCAAAGCAAGTGGGTTTAATCTGCAAGTTTAATTAGAATATTTGTGCACTTCTAATCAGGCATAATAAGATTCAAAAGGGGGCACATGATGCCTCATATAGTGTAGTTTTGTTTTATAAGTTACAAAGGAACATGAGTAGAATCTGGTGTCAACATCAGGGAGGAGTTGCACCAGGCAAGAGATTGGGAGCATAAGTTGTATTTTTTGCAGAAAAGCATTGCTACCCAGCTACAGAAATATTTAAATGAATATATGCAAGAGGATTGAATATTAAAAAACAGTTTGTTGCTGGCATTTAGTATTGCATTCTATCAATTTACTGACCCACTGAAAAGTTTAACTCTTTACATGGTTTTGTTGCATGGCAGACTTAAAATTGCATCCAAGCACTACAGATTTGGCTTAAGGCATTATCCAAGGGTCACAGCAGTAGTTGGCACTTATATTTCTTTAATTATATTATTTAGTAATTGATTGGTGAACTAAATGAAATCGTTTTCAGCCACAGCATGAACCAAAGGGAGTGACAAACAAAAACGGATATAGCAATTTCAATACATTTATAGCATAGTGTTTCACATCAAAATAAACACATAGTAATAAATCAAGTTTGATTTTCTAAGTGCAATAGATTAGTTAGCAGGAATGAACAGTTTCATGTTGCTAGACTAGTGGTTCTTTCAGAGCCTTCCATTCCTCTGAGGTTTGGTAGTAATGAAAATTAAAGTGATAACCACACTGTTCCCAGCACACAATCAAGCTTCAGTAAACTTTCATGCATGCCTCTAAGTGGGGCTAGTTTTAGACCAGATGGGATTCAGGGTAGAGACCACTATAAGCCTATGACAAAATCCACTTATACATCCTGGGGTCCCCTGAAATTCTGAGAGTCTAGATGTTCTGTGATAAATGTTATACCTTATTTTTAAAGATAATGACCTGCTAATTGCTTTTTTAACTTACTGCCCAGAAGAGTTATTTATATACTTGAAATCAGTTATATTTTTATACACACACACACACACACACACACACACACACACACACACACACACACACACACACACACACACATACACACGCGTGCATGAGTGAGCACTCACATAATAACACTGGTCTTGATAAGCCAGGTTTATCAGAAGATACATTGATTTTTCACACAAGCACATACATATTGACACTGTTCCTGACACCCCAAGTCTATCACAAGATGCTGGAACACATATGTATTCTGCACTATTACTGACAGGCAAATTGGAATGACAATTCACCTACGTCATGTCATTGTGGTGTGGAGGAAACCTGAGCAGGGACAGGGAGGGCATTCATGCTCTACACAGAAGCCAAAGCCATGACCTCAACAAGAGCCATGCAACTCAACGGGCTGCTGTGCAAATGATTAGTTACTTTCACACACATACTGCTCCTGATGACCCACCAAAAAAAACTGTAAGCCTCCTCCCCACACTCATATACAGACATGTACTTACAAGCCATAGCAATATTATTAGTTCTATCCTAATTTCAGCAAATACAACTGAGTGGCTCTCCTCCTGCCACATTAGATAAATGTTGCTAGGTAGTGATTAAACAAGGTTAGTCATTTGTATCAACTGATTGCCTCTTTACCCATCAATTGCCAATACTTCACTGACTTTGTACATCTCAGATGTCTAATTGTGGTTTAAAATATAACAAATAATAAAGTACTCTATATTTATTCACACAGCTGCACACTACTCTTGCAAAGCAAGATTAGGAACTTTTAAACCTGGCAAATAATAAGACAGTTAGTTGTTTTTATCCACAGGCTACTACCACTTCTACTCAGCAGAAATAACCACTTATGTACATATCAGGTATCTTAGTGCTATAAAAATGGCTCTTGCCTCCCTCATTGTGCCTTTTTTAGGCAATGTCCCAAAGACAAATCTTCCAACATAATGAGCTGTCAAAAAAGAAATTGAAGGTCATGCTGCTTAACACTAGGAGCCTTAACCTGAAAATATGCTCACTGGAGGCTCTCCTCACACTGGAAGATACCAACATGTGTGCAGTCAAGGAAACCTGGTTCAAGGCTGTGGATAGCACCCTGCCTTACCAGGCTATACCTCATTCCACACATTCTGACCCAAAATGAGGTCAGGAAGACTAAGGGTGGTGGAGTATCTATCTTCATTAAAGACAAGCACACTTCCAGTCTGTTTTGCTAGCATGACACACTAGAAATTCCCCAGGTGCAACTGACAGTTGTCAAGACACCCAAGACTTCAACTACCCCAATACAGAGTGGGTGAACTATTCCTGCACTAATGCACTCACCCAATGATTCCTTGACTTAATCAGTTCTAACGTACTAGACCAGCTCATCTCATCCCCCACAAGATTAGACAATATTCGGAACTTGGTCCTCACCAACATGGGTGACTGTTGCACCACTCCTATAGTAAGTTCTTCTTTGGTGAGATCAGATCATCGGTCTGTCTCATTCAAAGTTTCTATCCTGCCCAGCCCTACCCCCAGCTGTAAACAGGCTAAAAATTTCTCAAAAGCAGACCACAACTTCCTAAGGGAGGGTATCAGTAGCTTCGCACCATCACTACCCCCTCAATATGCCAGTGCAGTATACAAGCACCTGTACAATTGCATGGATGCGGCCATACCTCACAGAACTAAAACTTGCTCCTCAAGGAAACAAAATGTTTTTATTGGACATCCTCTATCAACAGGCTTGACAACAAAAGGAGGAAACTGTTATCCAAGGGTAAACAGGAACAACTTCCAAATTGTAAAAACACTCTCCTTAGCCTCGACAAGCAAATTGGATCACTAGTGAAAACCTCCAAAGCCAATTATGAATCTAAACTAGCCTCCAAAACTAAGGAAAACCACAAAGCCTTCTTCATTTACGTCAGAAACCTCCATGACAAAGCCCAGGTTTGTTCCAAATTAGTACTTAACGGTACCACTTGCACTGATCCTGTTGATTTAGCCAACCTGCTAGCAGATAGGTTCAGCACAAACTTCACTCCCCTGTCCCTCCCAAGGGACCATTCGACATCCCTGATACTTGTCCCACACCTCACTTCTCTGTAGATCAAGTGTTAAAGGCCCCATCCAAGGCAAAGAACACAGCTTCCATGGGACCTGATAGCATCCCAGGCTGTATTTTTCACCATTTGCAGCAAGAACTACTTCACCATTCAGCACCCTATTCAACCACAGCCAAAGTACAAGCTTCATTCCAGCAGAGTAGAGAACTGCCATTGTCAACCCCTTGCACAAAGGTGGTGCCACTACTGACCCTGGAAGCTATTGCCCCATTAGCTTGACAAGTCTGATCTGTAAAGCCATGGAGTGTATTATCACGGATCTCATAAACAAGGACATAGGCAATCTCCAAGCACTTGATCTCACCCAGTTCAGATTTGTCAAGGACAGATCTAACCTGTTGAACCTGGTTGAATTCTTTGAGACTATCACTAAGGCCCTGGATGTCAGAAAGTCAGTACATACAGCTTACCTTAACTTGGCTAAAGCCTGTGACACAATCCCCCACTCAGCATCATCAGAAAGCAAATACAGCTTGATGTAAATCTCTATCTCATCAGGTGGTGGCCAACTGGCTCACACATAGGACTTACAAGGTCAAAATAGGTGCTTCCACCATCTGCAACAGACCTGTTACTAGTGATGTTCTCTAGGAATCTACCCAGAGACCCTTACTATTTGTCATCTACTTCTCAGAGGTCCAGGCAAAGGCAAAAGGCCTGTGGCTGACCAAGTTTATGGACGACTGTAAGTTGGGTGCTGTCACTGTCTCCCCAAATGATGTTAACATACTGCAAAAGGGTCTCACAACATATAAATGACTGGTGCCAAAGTCATGGCATTAAGTTAATGCAAAAAAAATGTATTAATATATCATTCAGAAAAAACACAGGCCCTACTGATTACCACATGAACGGCAACCCTAAAAGCACACAACCTGTGGTGAGAGACCTGGGTACACAGGTTGACAACAATCTCACATTTGACCATCATGTAGCAGCAGTGGTCAGAAAAGCCTTTTACTTGTTTCATCTCATAAGTAAAGGAATTGCATCCAGAAAAAAGAAGTTATTACCGCTCTGTACTCCTCCCTCATTAGGCCAATAATTGAGTACAATGCCCTGTTTTTTATGTACCTCTCCAAACACCTGCACCAACTGGAAAGACCACAGAAATGCCTCACAAAGAGAATCCATGGCCTCCAACACCTGTCCTATGTGAACAGGCTAAAATCACTATCACTCTACTAGATATTGAACAGATTGCTCAGAGGTGATCTGTGTCTTGCTTACAAGGCAATCTCGGACCCTGCTCTACTAGAGATGCTCCATATCCATAAGTCTAACTCCTCACACATTACCCACTCGGAAGGCCTAAATCTAGTATGTGACATCAACAAAACCTGCTGGAGAGACAGGTTTGTCCCCCAGAGGCTGACCCATCTCTGGAATAGACTTCCCATACATGTCAAACTGAGTACCTTGCTGACTCTCTTCAAGCACAGCCTTGATGAGTGGATAGGAAACCACAAATTTGTCCCAGTGGTCCCACCTGTATCCCTCACAGACAGGGGCAACAGGTGCTGACTGAGGTTTCTTTTTTGGGGATAAAGTCTTGGATAGGCTTGTAAGGGCCCCAAAGCCATTAGCCTAGTAACCTCATATGAGCCTATGATCCTATGATCCTATGATTGCACTACAATGTCACATTTGTTCCACACAAACAGTGGTCACATATTTCACGTTGCTTCATACAAGTCATATTAATCCTGCAAAGACAGAATAATGAGCAAAGCAGCAGTTAGTCATTTTCCTCCACAGATAGACCCAGCAATTGCAACTAATTTGTCTGTGTATATCTCAGATATCCAACTTCTTAGCACAAGAATAAATGAAAAAGTCAAAAATAATGAGTGGGGCAGGCCAAAATCAATGTAATATTTTAGTCATTGTACTTATATATTTACAGAATTTACAGATAAACACGTTTTACAACTCAAGCATTTTCTGAATGATATGAAGTTGTGAACCTTAAGTGTCTGTCATTATTTAGTGACTGGTCAGCAACACTGAACAATTTATCAGAAAAGTACATGTTTTATGGGGAACAAAGCAAAAATATGAAAAACACTCAAGGATATTGTGTGAAAACAGAAACAGCTGACAGGTACTCTATTTGTCTTCAACTCTGCCTACTGCCATATCTGGTTACCTGTTAGCATTAAAAAAGAAAGAAAGTACCTAATACTCACCTGAGAGCAGCAGTTATGCTCCTCTCTGTACCTTTAAAATTTGTGGTCTTTCTACTCCTAGCCATTCCATGAATCAGCTAGAACATATGATGTCAGCGATCCACTCCCATAAGGTACTGCAGCTTTCAATAAGGGTACCTCAGGCCATTTCTTTTTTTTTCTTTCTTCCTTTCTTTCTTTTTATTTATTTATTTTTGTAAGTAAAACATACATCTTTTCTGGACTAAAAAAATAAATAAATAGTAGAAAGGCTCCTCTAGGTGTCTTAGACAACCTCTCAGTTTAAGTATGTGGAATGCCAGTTTTGAGTAAGGCGTGGTTGCATCTCCTGTTAAGCGTGGCACACTGTTGAAATAAAGCGCACAATAATGTGAGCTTGTAGAGACATCTGTTTTTGCTTAAAGTTGCTATGACCAGAACTTTTTAAGGAAGTCTTGATTATGAGTGATACAGCTTGCTGACTGGAGAAGCGGATGTGGAAAATGTTATCTTCTCTTATTGGCTGAAGCAGTTATTTGCATCTCACTCATATTACCGTATCCCAAATGGAGCTGATCGCAGGATATTCAGCCATTAAGGGAATGGAGTAGAGAGAAAGAAAAGGAAAAGGAAACAGACATTCAGCTACTGGAACATTCTGTAACAGGTTTCTAAGCAGACTGGAGAAATATGCTTTCAATGGGCATTAAATAAAACAGCCAATGCATCCAGTATTAGCAATAGCATCTCAAAGTGTACAGCATATTTTTAATAGCTGAATGTTCTTTGCTTCAGTATTTAACTATCAGTTCTTAAAGCAGTGATGTGTAAAACATAAAACAAAAATAGCATTCTCCACTTGTGTAACTTGTATCATACTACAGCATGCTTATGGTACATAAAACATTATGCACAGCTTCTGATATTCAAGTGGTTCAGGGGGTACTTCTCATAAATGCTATACTCTGTCTTACTAAAGAATGCTAACACATTGCCTTTCAAAGTCACCATTTTTTAAACTCTTGTCCACATCAAAAGGGCTACAAAATGAGCCAAGAAATTAAGTTAGTACAAATTATATACAAAAGTTTAGCTAAAAGTTATTTCTCTTCATGCATCATTGTTTCAGTGTTTGCAGAATGGTTTTATTCAGATTAGGGAAGCATCCACAGAATGGTCAGGCGATGAATAGTCAGACTGCAAGTTGCAAATAAATATACATCAGGCACTGAACACATACAAACACACACACACACACACACACACACACACACACACACACACACACACACACACACACACACACACACACACACACACACACACACACACACACACACACGACACACACACACACACGCACACACACACGCACACACACACACACACACACACACACACACACACACACACACACACACACACACTGTGTGCATATGTATTTAAAGAATGCCCAGAACAGCACACTTAACTTGCTCTGGCAACTAAAGCAAATTCATTGCCAGCACATGAGGGCAGCTACACAGTACAGGTAGGAAAAAAAATGCTGATTCAGCCATTCGCATAATTTGCAGTTCGTTATTTTCATGTCGATAAAGAGGCATTCGCTGCAATGTCTCTATGATAATATAACCTAGGCCCATTTCTACCATATGTGTTTAGTTTTAAACTTGCCAACCTGCCAGCTTTGGGGAAGTATTTGTATTTGTTCATAATCTCACTGTCTCTCATCAGACTTTGCATGATACAAATCTGGAACTGGTCAAAGTACTAGTTACACTCACAGACATTATAACCAGTTACAGATCCCCATCTATGACCACCTTCAGTGCATGCAGAATACCTTAATCATTGATTAAAGTTAGCAACAAAGCAGCATACCTTTTTTTAGATCATGTCAATGGCCGGTACATAAACTGGCAAACACTTACTACAACAAATATGCTCAGAGATTTCTGGACTTTATAAATGCCAATACAATTAAAGAAATTGTCACCTACCAAAGATGTTAATCTTCTTAACTTCCTCCTCAAAAGCATTTCTCCTAGTTGTATCACCCTGCATGTTACACCACCCTAGTCAAATCTGACCGTTGTTATGATTTTCTCTATGAAGACCTGCTTTATGGACCCTAATTACCCTTCTACATTCTGGGATTACTCCAGAGACAATTATTTAATATTTACTTATTGATGATCACAAATGGTAAAGCTCCACAGCAAACCTTGTAACTGAGACTGCTGCCTGCTCCTCTGAACTCTACTCTCTGATGAACAGATGCATTGAGGTATCCATAACAATCTGGTGTAAACATAACGGCAAGTTTAAAACTAAACACATATAGTACAACTACCACATAAACAAATGCTATAACAAAAAGAACATGTTCCTGGCTATCACTATAAGAAGTGCATGTAATCATTATAAAAGGGTTTTAAAACTTGTAAGTAAGACTCAAAAACTTATCTTTAGAAATGCAATATCAACTATGGGCTTAGGGTTACAACTAATTCAAAAGATGGCCATAAGGACTTCTTCATCTACAGTATCAAGCTTAAAAATAACCTGCAATTCTAAACTGAATGCATCTCCATTGGTGTCTCCTTCTCTGACCCCAAGGTCATTGTGAAAATTCTTGCCGGCAATTATTTTTTCCAACTTTGCTCCACCCTTTCTCCCCTCTGTCCCCTACATTAGGCCTTTGGTACATTGATCAGAGACTTGGGTATATATTCAGATAACAGATTCTCTTTTGACCATCATGTCTGTGTGGTGATTAGAAAATCCTTCTGCCTTGCACAACTTATCCTTCATGGTATCTCCTCAAGATCCAGAGACATTGTAGTCCCATTGTAGTCATCTGTTATTATACCCATCATTCAACATAATGCATCTTTTAGGAGGTACCTTGATAAGCACCTTTAACAACTTGAGTGACCTCAATGTTTCCTCATCAAATAGATCTCACATCCCAGTGCCCTTAGCTAGTCTCATAGACAAAAAAACATGTATCCCTACTCATTGTTAAACAACCCCTGGAAGGGTGATCTGCACTTAGCCTTCTGATTGAGGAATGACTCAACACTCTTTGAACTCCTTCACCTGAACAGAAACAGTGGTAAAGCAAACATCTGTTTTGGAGACCTAAAGCCATACTAACACATTTACAACACCAAACAACGTGACAGATACTTAACCTAATGTAAGGCCTCTCCCCTCACCATTTCTGGAATAGGCTGTCCTTATCTATCAAGTAGCCTTTACAACCAGTATGAAAGACTGGATAGGTGAACACAAATTATCACTGGGGATATGTGAAGAAAGTTTACTTAATTGGCAATATTGATAGTCTCTCACATGCATTAGGTGATGCAGCTGAACTTTTAAACTTGTGAACCTATAAGTATTAAAGAACTCAAAGACAACACATAGCCCCCTCTTCCTCTCATTCTCTTCATCAAAATTATTTTGTAAAATTCCCCCACGCACTCCATAAGCTGCCATACACAAATACCTTTATTTCACTCCCTTCTATTTTAAAACATTTTCTAAAAAAAAGATAATCAGGAACAATTAGATAAAACAGAATACCACCACAGCCCAGATTTCTTTCTTTCATTTTTGATATGTTTAATTCTAATCTAATTACAAATATATTATGCCCAACTTGTGGAAAGTAGGTAGTACCATTCTAGGCCACCCTTTTCAGCATATATTGAGTCTCACCCTTACTACCAAATCCATTCTACACAGTTTTAAATTCAAATTAATACTGTCCTTCCCCAAAGTAGTGAATCTTACCACAATCACTGACTGTTGGCCCATTACCAACTCCTGTCCTATAGCCAAAGTTCTGGAAAGGTTAGTCTACATTCAAATATTAGAATATTTTTTAAAATATAGCAAACTCACAAACAATGTGTATTCTGTCCCAGCTAGAGTTCACTAAACACCACTATCTTTAACCAGCCAAATTTATAGCAATATGGAAATAAAGTACTCCAAGGTGCTATTTTCCTGGAGTTTAAACACACCTTTGAAACTGAGACAACCAGTTACTATTTCAACTGCTAAATCCAGTGGCGGCTGGTGACTTCAAATCAAAGGGGGGCTGCAGGAGACAACTGAATGGGTGGGGGTCAATGGGAAGGGGTGTGGCCAATTAGAAAGGGGAGGGGCTATGCTCACAACCACAACAACTAACTAAATACACTGCCCTGGGTGCCAAACCATCATTATGAGAGTCCAATCAAGACAAAATGAAGTGTAGAAGAATAAAAATGTTTCAATGCATTGGCTGCATAACAGCTTACTTAATATCTAGATGGAAACAAAAAGGTTGTGAGGCATGAAAAAATAAATTAGTTTTTAAATACATTAATGGAATGCTAGTCAAAATCAAGTAGCACTCAACTCAAACCACCTCTTGCACTGCAGTTCTAATTATAATTTATATTCAGCTTTATTAAAGTACCAAGTAACATGCTGAAAGTAGAAATGTCTGATGCCCCACTTGTAAAATGACAACTATCTACTTGTTTCATGGGAAAACATGATCAAAGTAAAATGAAAAGCAAACAAGAAATAAGCTCAAGATACATTGCTTAAAAGGATTACTGTACAGGTTATGGACCACTAAAGCCTGCAGAGATGACTGGAAGTCTCCAAGTGTAATGAGCTTCTTAAAATAATGTAATCTGTCCTTTATTACAAATACTGTCATATGCATTTCAATACCCAAGGCTTATACATTATCTAGTTTTAAGTATTCTCTACATGGCAACAACAGAAAGGCTTTCAATGTTGGCAGTTCTTTAACAGTATGCTTATTAAAGCTTACTTGCATCTTACAATCTCAGCCAAGCTTACCTGATGGTCATTAAAGTATTGCTACTTAAACACAGAGCAACAGGCACTTTGAGTAATAAGCATAAATCAACAGTACAAAAAATATGACAGAAACCAGACCATTCTGCAAAAATCAAGGACAGATGAAAAGCCACTTTAGTACTTGTGTCTACCTTGGATGGGGGGGATACTCTGCACATTTACACTGCATAACTACTCCTTGCCTTGCTTTGACACATCCAGAGTCGCTACATGGGGGAGTGGGGTACAAGAAGTATGTCACAATTTGAAATGTCTCTGGCTGACTGTGATGGCCCTGACACATTTGTCATACCTCTCAATCTCAGAGCAAGAAATCTGGACAAAGCCATACAAAGAAGTGGGACAAAAGCCCAAAAATAAAGCCAATTTTTAAATATTGCTCTTATAAACTTAGAAAGATAATATAATAGGTCTTGCATTAGTATGAATTTTCTGAATGGTATGAAATCTGAAACTCAAATGTCTGTCATTATTTTCTAACTTCAGTCTTTAATGATTTGTCACTAATTTGCCAAAAAAAAACACAATTTTGCCAAAAAAACCCCACAATTTTATGAAAAATGGACCAAAAATGTGATGTAAAAATACAAAATAGCCACACAATACAGCTGGGAACCTGTCAAGGAAGGGACACTTTAATATTAGTACTGCTAACTTGAGCAGCTGACAAAATAAAAGAATCTATGTGCATTTCTGAAATAAAAGTAATCTATAACTCTGATTTTTACAGTTATTTCTTAATTGTAAACCCTCCATGTTTTCTTCCAAAATTGCTATTTTGCGGAGGGAGTATTAGGGGGAAGAGCAACATTTTGAGCCAAAATCAGGGACAGTTGAGAGGTTTGGCTATGCCTAATTCTATAAAGCAAGTTATTTGCATGTACCTCTCAACCTGTTACTGCAATAAATCTGGACAAGGCCAAATATATTGGGGGAACATATAAACAGTACTAAAATTGCTCTTGTATAAACTGAGACAGTTGATAGAACAGGTCTTACTTTAGCATGCGTTTTTCTAAAGGTTATAAAGTCTGAAACTCAGTGTGTCATTATTTAGTGACTTAATTCCTAAATGATTTTCCAGAAAACCACAAATTTTATGTGGAACAAACCAAAATTAAGAAGCAAAAATCTATTTATTCTTTGAAAATCTGGACAGTTGGGAGGTATAGTTCAGCTGGGGCTGTCTTTAAGTTTGCCGCCCTTCCCCCTCACAAAATCATGGTCGAATGGAGCCTCCCCCTGCAACCATTCCAATGATCCATTACTTGGCTATTTCACTCCATTTACCATAAACACTAATGTGATTTACTTCTATGATGATTTGGACTTCATTTGAAAATTTTATTTTGCATTTTACAGCACAAACACTAAGATATCTGCTAAACAAACAGCATAAAAACTTCTCTGCCCTTGAAACTCACATTCATTGAAACAGCACTGAAACCCACATTCAAAGAAAAATACATTTTACCAGTGACAGAACTGCCCAATTCAGAACATCTTTCCAGTAAACAATGAAACAAAATGCATGCACCCATAATGACAAAACTGCCCAGTTCAGAACATTTCAATCATAAAAGTCTACTCAAACTTCTACAGTCCACCATTATCAGTAAATATGCACAATTCTACAGTCCACCATTATCAGTAAATATGCACAATTCTACAGTCCACCATTATCAGTAAATATGCACAATCTCTGAAGAAGTAAAAAAGTCATCTAAATAATTCCACATTAAATAAATCTGTAACTAATGAAGAGGTTGCTGCTAGCAAACACCTTTATATTTTATGGTTTCATCGAAAAATAAAGTGCCTGATGCCCCTGAAGAATAAATTGCATATATTCCATAAAAATGATAAGCTAGTAATATTGCAATAGGAAATAGATAGCAAACTGATAACAAGCTCATAGTTAGTATCTTAACTTTTTCAGTACGGAAGCATTCACCCTTTGTGGGAGTAGAACCAACAACCTTCTGCATCAAAAGCAAGTACACAACCTGTTGTGCTATTAACAATGCAAGCTGACTTAGCATAAGTAGCACTAAACATCTCTTCCCCTGCAGCTCTCAGCTCCTTGTAAAATCTACTCAATACTCAACTGCATCTCAACTTTGCAACACAAGAAATCTGGAAAAAGCCAAATTTATTGGGGGGGGGGGTGTCAAAAGGCCAAAAAAGTTACTAGAATAAAATGCTGTGTTACCACCATAAATGTTACTGCCAAGGTCCTTGTGCAAAAGAGTCAGAGCAACATACCACTATGCCAAATCAGCTGCTTTGTGAAAGAAAAATGCT
The DNA here is from genome assembly GCF_019279795.1 of Protopterus annectens. Classification (NCBI taxonomy): domain Eukaryota; kingdom Metazoa; phylum Chordata; order Ceratodontiformes; family Protopteridae; genus Protopterus; species Protopterus annectens. Next base: position 1,457,730,893 of record NC_056743.1, read on the forward strand.
GTTACCACCATACATTTTACTACCAATGTCCCTGTGCAAAACAGTCAGAGCAACATACCACTATGCCAAATCACCTGCTTTGTGAAAGAAAAATGTTGTGCTACCACCATACATTTTACTGCCAAGGTCCCTGTGCAAAACAGTCAGAGCAACATACCACTATGCCAAATCAGCTGCTTTGTGAAAGAGCGGAAGACTGAAACTTAAATGCCTATCATTTAATGAATTCAGTTCTCACCATAGCTGTCAACCTCTTAGCACAAAACACCTGGACAAACCCAGTAATGAGGGAATACAGCCCTCAAACATATTCAGTGAATTCAGTTCTTGCCATAGCTGTCAACCTTAGCACAAAAAACCTGGACAAAGCCAGTAATGGGGTAATACAGTCCCAAAAATAAGGACAAATTTCAAATATTCATCTTATAAACTTAGAAAATTGCTAGAATAAAAAGTTGTGTTACTATGTATTTTCTGAAGAATATGAAGTCTGAAATTCAAATGCCTGTCAATTTTACTTCTGATGGAACAAAAACAATTTCAGCAGAGGCCCAGGGAAAAATACTGCAGATACATGTCTTTGTAAAATGGCAGAACACCAGAGCAAATCCACACAAACACAGGGATGAGATGCAGACTCCACACAGAAGGCACCCCAGCCAATAATCAAACCAGAAAACCTATAGCTGTGAGGCAACAAACTACCACTGCACCATCAAAAATGCAAGGAGTTAAACATTCAGAAACCTGAAGTCTGAAATTCAAATGCCTGTCAATTTTATTTAACATTTGTTAATCAGGACAGTCTGACTTGGAACAAAAAAACAATTTTCAGCAGAGGCCCAGGAAGAAATAATGCAGACATGTCTTTGTAACATGGGAGGACACAAAAGCAAACCCACAGAGAAGATGCAGACCCCACACAGAAGGCACCCCAGCCAAGAATCAAACCTGAGAACCTGCAGCTGTAAGGCAACAATGTTACCACTACACCATCAAATATCAAGCATTGCAGCATTTAGAAACCACAGATATTATGAGGAACTGATCAGATCAAATATGAGGCAAAAATCTGCAATTTGTTTTTACAAATGGTGGTGGGTAGGGAATTCTTGTCCTTAACACCTGCATACAAGGTACAGGATTCAAGCCTGAGGTATTCCCTACCACACCACCATGAGTTTGTTCTAGCCACCTAACAACTTAGGCACACACACACACACACACACACACACACACACACACACACACACACACACACACACACACACACTTTGTTCCTCTTACCTTCCATAGTGCGATGTAGATCCCTTCCCCTGTCTGTGATCCATATAGCTGGGGCCATTACATACATCCCATAGCTGGTGTGTTCGAGCACATCCCCATGAGATCCCTGATGAGACTCCTTACCATTACATCCCTGCGAGATCTCCAGCCTGCCTGCCGACGTTGCAGTCCGGGTCCGACCTGTTCCCAATGACAGTCTATGCAGTTAAAACTGCATAGACTTCTGGGAGCTCTGTTCTTACATGTTTCCCAGTCCGGACTGCTGCTGAGACAGTCTGCGCATGCTCTATGCTCCATGCTCCATGCTGTCTCAGCAGCAGTCCAGACTAGTGCACATGTGCAAAAGTCCGTGATTTTTTAAATTTTTTTTATCTTTTCTTTTTCTTTTATTTTCTTCTTTTTCTTTTATTTTCTTTATTTTACAGCTGAGGGGGCTGCAGTCTGGCAGTCCAATAGCACGGGCCACCCCTGGCTAAATCTGCATTTGATCAAGAAGGAGTTCATTGGTTACAAAACTACTTCAACAGCAGGACCTCTTTAGTATACCTTAGCAAAGCTATCTCAGAAAAAGAGTGTTTATCCAAAGAAGTCCCTAATGGTTTAGTGCTGGGACCGTCTGCTCTGCTGTATGATCTGCCAAACATCAGCTGCACATTATATGCAGATGATATTACATTCACAAGAGGACATAAATCACCCAATACATTAAACAGTTACAAGAAGATTTTGCTCAGATGTGAAATTGGATGTCTTCTAGTAACACTTCAGGATAAGACTCTTGAATTATATCTCAGAGCATTAGTTTGTGATATGAATTTTGTATTCACCTTAATATTTCTGGACTGAATCACTGGTTGCTTAGTGATTAGTAATTACTGCCTTTTTGCTTATAGGATTGGTTGTTTTATCACACATGATTTGTTAGATTTTATAAAAGATGGAATCTCACTTTTTTACTTTTTTACTTAATCTGAACAAGTCTGTTCAGTGTAACAGATGAAAAGCGCTTCATTAAATCAGTTGTTCCTTCTCGCAGCAGTCTACTGGTTTTGTTTTTTCATTCATTTTTTTGCTGTATGATCTGCCAAACATCAGCTGCACATTATATGCAGATGATATTACATTTATAAGAGGACGTAAATCACCCAATACATTAAACAGTTACAAGAAGATTTTGCTCATATGTGAAATTGGATGTCTTCTAATAGTCTAACTAGCATTACCCAGACATCTATTACCATAATATTAGGAACTCAGAAGGCATGCAAGCTCTGTTTCTAAACCTTAAGGATGCAGGAGGAATATCCATACACTCAGCTGAAGTATTTTATTTTATTTTTTATTTTACATTTGTTTACTAGGAAAGTCCGACTGGAACAAGGTCCATTTACAGTGGAGACCCAGGGAGAAAAGCTCCATAACAACACAAATACAACAAATAAGAAAAAAAATTCTGTACAGTGGCATATATACAATCAAGGAGATATATCATACATTAGTTTGATCTAAGCAAGCTTGGTACATACATAGTAAAAAGCTTGGTATATACATAGTAAACCTTGGATGTCACTATTGCTAGAACAAAGCATAAACTGAAAGATGCAATCAAGAAAACTGATGCTATTCAGGAGATATGTCACAGTGTGAGACATAGTTTGTAGGATAGTGGTCCCTGAAAAGGAGTATTTGAGTAGTACAAAATAGCTGAGGTAAGCAGTGAGGAGATGAAGGTGGCAAGATTTGGAGGAGAGCAGGAAAGCATTTATGTGATGCAAGGACAGAGCCATGATTGCAAGAGGTGTGACTTAAGTGTCTTCTTGAAAAGTGAGATGGATGGTGCTGAGGAGATATTTTGGGGGATGTTATTCCATTCCCTAGCAATGGTGTGAGAGAAAAGACCTTTCCCTGCAGTGTTATTGGCTTTAGATCTGCAGAGCAGGGTTTTGTTGGAAGAGCGTAGAGGGCGATTTGCTGAATATTGGTTTAGTAGTTGGTTTAGGGCTGGGGTTTTCTGAGGGTTCCTTATTATGATGAAGGTGAGGACTAACTACCGATAACTAATTAGCTGAGGGAGTTCTAACCACTGTAGATGCTTTAGGGCAAGGCAGTGATGACTTTTAAAAGTGGAGTTATTTGTGAATTTTGCAATTTTATTGTAACATGACTCTAGTTTGTTTAGGTCTGTTTTCCTGATATGAATTAGGATTGGTGATGCATACATTAGGGTAGACAAGAGGTGGGTTTGAACTAGGGAGATTTGTGCTTGGTCCGATAGGAACTGTTTGTGTTTGTATAAGGTTCCTAATTTCTTATGTACCTTTGTGATGGTTTGTGAGATATGGACATCAAAGTTTAGATCCTTATCTATTTCAACCCCAAGCAGCTTAGTATGGGGGGGAGGGGGAGATTGTGGTCCTGTTTTTGGAGGTGATAGAGAAGGTAGGAGGTGTGGTTTTAAATTTATTGGGGGAGTAATTTGCTCTTGTTGGGGTTAAGAATAAGTTGGATATCAGTAAGCCATTGTTCCACGGAGCAGAAGGATTCCAGAGTAAGCTTTTGAAGAGTGGTTATGGATGGGGCTGAGCAGATTAGGGTGGAGTCATCTGCGTACTGTATAAGTGATGCATGCAGGGTGGAAGTATGTAGTTTATTAGTGAAAATGGGGAATAGTAGAGGACCCAGTATTGATCCTTGAGGAACGCCTATAGTAGTTGGTAATAGAGGTGATAGTGTACCTTGCCATTTAACTGATTGTTTTCTATCAGAGAGATAGTAGTGGAGGAGGTGAAGGACAAGGTGGACAAAGTGTCTAAGAGTATGTTATGGGAGACCATGTCAAATGCTTTTGATAGATCTAAGAATATGGCTGATACAAAGTTGTTGTTGTTTCTTAGTTGGTTAACCTGATTGGTAAAGGAGAGTAGAGCAGCAGTTGTACTATGGTTTGGGCGGAAACCATGCTGTGTGGGGGAGAGGAGGTTATGTGAGGTTAAGGAGTGAATTACCTGGGTGTGAATACATTTCTCTAGAAGCTTGGAAAGGGGGGCTAGGATAGCAATTGGCCAGTAGTTTGATAGTTCATAGGAATTACCGCCTTTGTGAAGGGGAATAATATATGACGCTTTCCATAGTTGGGGTGTATAGGTTTCTTGTATACAGTAGTTTATAAGAATTGAGACAGGGTAGGCTAATGACTCTGCAGCTAATTTTAGAAAATTAGTGGGTAAACAATCTGCTGTGAGAGTGGTGGGTTTTAGTTTAGAGAGTAGTTTTCTAACTGTGGAGGTTGGTGCAGGTAAAAGTGTAAAAGTGGGTATATTAGTTTGTTGAACAGTTGGGAAGAATTTAGAATTATTGTTGGATAGTTGGGTGGATAATGAGAGGATAGATTCTGTGAAGTGATGGTTGAATTGAGAAGCTATGCTATCATTATCAGAATTGTTGTTGGAAGATGGGGTGATGGTTTTGCCGGGTTTTAGAAGGATATTGATAGCCTGCCAGAACTTTTGGGGGTTTCTGGAATGCTTGTTTTGGATGTCTAGGAAGTAGTTTTTTTATCTATTTTTGTTTAAGTTTTGGTCTTATTTCGTAGTTCTTGATATTTTTGTCTGTTGTGGTTATTGTTAGTTCTTGCAGGCATTGTCTCTGGTTTTTAGTAAGGCTTTTGCTATCCTGTTTAACCAGGGAGCATAGTTAACTTTAGTTCTAAGTTTCCTGATGGGAGCTAGTATATTTAGTACATTCATAACAGTAGTATTGAAAGAATCAACTGCCTGGTCCAATGGTAGGTTTAGTGGGTTCCAGTCATGTTGCTGGAACATACTGTTAAGAGTTTGTGGATTTACCTTGTGCTCATCTCTAGTTTCCTTGAACAGCATGGGTTTGGGTATTGTTGCCTGTTTATGAAGAAGGAATGTGGGGCAGTGGTTGCTCAATACATTTGGTAAGTAGCCCACATGATAATTTTCTTTAGAGAGATTAACTTAAGTCCAATTGATAATGGAGGTTCTATTGGATTTTTTGTCTACTCTGGTGGGTTCTTGGATTAGTTGTGAGAATCCAAGTAAGTTAATATGGTTTGAGGGATTGTTGGAGTTGCAGGCAAGCCAGTCTAAGTTTAGGTCACCTAGCAGGATGGTTTCTTGGGGTAGGTTGATTGTGGCCCATTGTAGTATCTCTTCTGTTATAGGTGAGTTATTTCCTGGAGGAATATAACTACAGAGGATGTTCATAGCAGGATGGTTTCTTGGGGTAGGCTGATTGAGGCCCATTGTAGTATCTCTTCTATTATAGGGGAGTTATTTCCTGGATAAATGTAACTACAGAGGATGTTGATAGCAGAATGGTTTCTCGGGGTAGGTTGATTGCGGCCCATTGTAGTATATCTTTTATTATAGGTGAGTTATTTCCTGGAGGAATATAACTACAGAGGATGTTGATAGCAGGATGCTTTCTTGGGGTAGTTTGATTGTGGCCCATTGTAGTATCTCTTCTATAATAGGTGAGTTATTTCCTGGAGGAATATAACTACAAAGGATGTTGATAGCAGGATGGTTTCTTGGGGTAGGTTGATTGTGGCCCATTGAACTATCTCTTCTATTATAGGTGAGTTATTTCCTGGAGGAATATAACTACAGAGGATGTTGATAGCAGGATGGTTTCTTGGGGTAGGTTGATTGTGGCCCATTTTAGTATCTCTTCTATTATAGGTGCGTTATTTCCTGGAGGAATATAACTACAGAGGATGTTGATAGCAGGATGTATCTCTGTTATAGGTGCATTATTTCCTGGATGAATTGTTATAGGTGCATTATTCTGGATGAATATAATGGTTTCTTGGGGTAGATTGATTGTGGCCCATTGTAGTATCTCTTCTATTATAGGTGAGTTATTTCCTGGAGGAAAATAACTACAGAGGATGTTGATAGCAGGATGGTTTCTTGGGGTAGGTTGATTGTGGCCCATTGTAGTATATCTTCTATTACAGGTGAGTTATTTCCTGGAGGAATATAACTACAGAGGATGTTGATAGCAGGATGGTTTCTTGGGGAAGGTTGATTGGGGCCCATTGTAGTATCTCTTCTGTTATAGGTGCGTTATTTCCTGGATGAATATAACTGCAGAAGATGTTGATAGCAGGATGGTTTCTTGGGGTAGGTTGATTGTGACCCATTGTAGTATCTTTTCTATTATAGGTGAGTTATTTCCTGGAGGAATATAACTACAGAGGATGTTGATAGCAGGATGGTTTCTTGGGGTAGGTTGATTGTGGCCCATTGAAGTATCTCTTATATTATAGGTGAGTTATTTCCTGGAGGAATATAACTACAGAGGATGTTAATAGCAGGATGGTTTCTTGGGGTAGGTTGATTGCGGCCCATTGTAGTATCTCTTCTATTATAGGTGAGTTATTTCCTGGAGGAATATAACTGCAGAGGATGTTGATAGCAGGATGGTTTCTTGGGGTAGGTTGATTGTGGCCCATTGTAGTATCTCTTCTATTATAGGTGAGTTATTTCCTGGAGGAATATAACTACAGAGGATGTTGATAGCAGGATGGTTTCTTGGAGTAGGTTGATTGTGGCCCATTGTAGTATCTCTTCTATTATAGGTGAGTTATTTCCTGGAGGAATATAACTACAGAGGATGTTGATAGCAGGATGGTTTCTTGGGGTAGGTTGATTGTGGCCCATTGTAGTATCTCTTCTATTATAGGTGAGTTATTTCCTGGAGGAATATAACTACAGAGGATGTTGATAGCAGGATGGTTTCTTGGGGTAGGTTGATTGTGGCCCATTGTAGTATCTCTTCTATTATAGGTGAGTTATTTCCTGGAGGAATATAACTACAGAGGATGTTGATAGCAGGATGGTTTCTTGGGGTAGGTTGATTGCAGCCCATTGTAGTATCTCCTATTATAGGTGAGTTATTTCCTGGAGGAATATAACTACAGAGGATGTTGATAGCAGGATGGTTTCTTGGGGTAGGTTGATTGTGGCCCATTGTAGTATCTCTTCTATTATAGGTGAGTTATTTCCTGGAGGAATATAACTACAGAGGATGTTGATAGCAGGATGGTTTCTTGGGGTAGGTTGATTGTGGCCCATTGTAGTATCTCTTCTATTATAGGTGAGTTATTTCCTGGAGGAATATAACTACAGAGGATGTTGATAGCAGGATGGTTTCTTGGGGTAGGTTGATTGTGGCCCATTGTAGTATCTCTTCTATTATAGGTGAGTTATTTCCTGGAGGAATATAACTACAGAGGATGTTGATAGCAGGATGGTTTCTTGGGGTAGGTTGATTGTGGCCCATTGTAGTATCTCTTCTATTATAGGTGAGTTATTTCCTGGAGGAATATAACTACAGAGGATGTTGATAGCAGGATGGTTTCTTGGGGTAGGTTGATTGTGGCCCATTGTAGTATCTCTTCTATTATAGGTGAGTTATTTCCTGGAGAATATAACTACAGAGGATGTTGATAGCAGGATGGTTTCTTGGGGTAGGTTGATTGAGGCCCATTGTAGTATCTCTTCTATTATAGGTGAGTTATTTCCTGGAGGAATATAACTACAGAGGATGTTGATAGCAGGATGGTTTCTTGGGGTAGGTTGATTGTGGCCCATTGTAGTATCTCTTCTATTATAGGTGAGTTATTTCCTGGATGAATATAACTACAGAGGATGTTGATAGCAGGATGGTTTCTTGGGGTAGGTTGATTGTGGCCCATTGTAGTATCTCTTCTGTTATAGGTGAGTTAGTTCCTGGATGAATATAACTACAGAGGATGTTGATAGCAGGATGGTTTCTTGGGGTAGGTTGATTGAGGCCCATTGTAGTATCTCTTCTATTATAGGTGAGTTATTTCCTGGAGGAATATAACTGCAGAGAATGTTGATAGCAGGATGGTTTCTTGGGGTAGGTTGGTTGTGGCCCATTGTAGTATCTCTCCTATTATAGGTGAGTTAGTTCCTGGATGAATATAACTACAGAGGATGTTGATAGCAGGATGGTTTCTTGGGGTAGGTTGATTGTGGCCCATTGTAGTATTTCTTCTGTTATAGGTGAGTTAGTTCCTGGATGAATATAACTGCAGAGGATGTTGATAGCAGGATGGTTTCTTGGGGTAAGTTGATTGTGGCCCATTGTGGTATTTCTTCTGTTATAGGTGAGTTAGTTCCTGGATGAATATAACTGCAGAGGATGTTGATAGCAGGATGGTTTCTTGGGGTAAGTTGATTGTGGCCCATTGTAGTATTTCTTCTGTTATAGGTGAGTTAATTCCTGGATGAATATAACTACAGAGGATGTTGATAGCAGGATGGTTTCTTGGGGTAGGTTGGTTGTGGCCCATTGTAGTATCTCTTCTATTATAGGTGAGTTAGTTCCTGGATGAATATAACTAGAGAGGATGTTGATTCTCTTTTTTTTTAATGGACATAATGGAGCCTAATGTCTCTGCATTCTGGAATTTGGGAAGTGGGGTTTTTAGAGGTTGGAGGTTGAGTGTATTTTTAAATAAGATTGCAACTCCGCCTCCCTTTTTGGTACCTCTGTCTTGCCTTAGGATGTTATAACCTGGGGGAAGACTTTCTTTGTTTTGTGTGGTAGGTTTTATCCAGGTCTCAGTAATGGTTAGTATGTCTGGGGAGTAGTGGGCTATAAATGTGTGTAAGTCATGTAGTTTGTTAGATATGCTTCTTGTGTTTAGACTGACAATAAGTAGATCTGACTTTTGTTTCTGTGATAGAATTGGGTTGCATGGACCTGGATTGGGGTGCATGTCTCCTGAGATTAGTAGCCATTTTCTGAGGAATAGTGTGAGTTTTATGGTATGGGCTATGTCTATGTGTTTTTTAAATACTGTTTGTCTATTGTGAGGTAATGTGGTTGCTGTTTTGTGTATGTAGAGTAATGAGTTATTGTTAAATAGTGTGGAGCATATTATTATGTTTTTATGTGTTTGTGTGTGTGCGTGTGTTTTGTGGATGGTAGTGTTTAATGGTATGTTAGAGTGTATGGATGTGGTGTAAGTTAGAATAGTGAGAGTTAGTAGTAGTAGTGCTAGTATGCCTTGCATGGTGTGTGTGTGTGTGGGGGGGGGTTGCAGAGGGGGTGGTTGTGATCAGGAGGGTGTGGTATAGAAGCGAGAGTGGACTTGATGAGTGAGGGATGGTTAATAGGCTGTTGTAGGAGGGGTGGGGCTGTATGGGCTATCAGTGTAGGAGCACTGCCCCCCAGTGCAGGTGAGATTTGGGGGCAGGGAGGGGAGCGGAGTGAGCCCGAAGGGCAAACAGAGCGGGCAACAGCAAGAGAACCGAATACGGCAAAAACGTATCAGTAACAGCAAGAGTTTGACTGAGCAAGAAGGTAACTTAGCCTAAAAGTAAGGGAAAGTATGTTTCAATAATTATTAAACTGTGGTTAGTTTCCCAAGGAGGGAGTGGGTAAGTTGGAGCTATAGAATGGGGAGTATGATTTAACAGAAACAACCAGCTTTGGTAAGAAGGGAGAAAAAAGCCCAGCGATTAATGTAGTTCCTAGCTTATACGTGGTGAAATGCTGTCACCTAGTGGCAAAAAGAGATAGTGTACAGCAGGGATAGGCAATCCCACTATTTAGTAGTTTAGGCAAGGGTTGAGAAGTACCGGAGGGGGAGATAGGTAAGCGGTCTGCAGTAGGCTGCTAAAAACACACACATGGGAGAGCAGCTAGCACAAATGGGTATTAAATACTAAAATAATTAGTCCACAATCACTTATTTGTAGGCTACAAATATTCAATGTCTTGTTTGGAAAAGTCCTCACAGTAGCAACTCTGTTATGGATCCTGGCTGGCAGGCAAAGTTCAGGGTGTCTTCTGGGATTGTCTGGAAGTTTCCTTAATGCTTTAGTGGCAGGGAGGGAGCACCCGGACGGTGTAATTCAATGGCTTGTTTGGGAAAGTCCTCACAGTAGCAGCTCTGTTATGGAGCCTGGCTGGCAGGCAAAGTTCAGGGTGTCTTCTGGGATTGTCTGCCGGTTTCCTTAATGCTTTAGTAGAAGGGAGGGAGCACCCAGATAGTGTAATTCATATCTGAGGATTATGTTAGATAAGTTATACTTTTGCAGACACATAGAACAGCAACTTGACAAATTTCTAAAGCATCTAAAAAAACATACAATCTCCTCCCTGTTTACTTCTGATCCTTAACTATAAATAACTAAATTAGCTTTATTCCATATCTTGAGTATGGTCTACTACTAATCTATCTAAAATTCTACTACCCTTCAAAACAGCTAAGCACAAAATACTCAGATTCATTAGTTTATCATATAAGAGGTAAAACCAGTGTGAGACTATACAGAAAACCATGTGGTTACCTCTTGAGGCAACAACACATTTTTTAATACTCTAACCTAGAATTTGTTAAATGAAAGCTACTGGCCACCTTTAAAAACACACTACTAGAAATCTTCAATACAACCTAAGAAATCAAGACAATCTAGAGATACAAATCCCCCATATAGCATGGCAAGAACTCAGAGAGTCTTCTACAGAACTGCCAGTGTGGCATGGAATTTTCTACCAGACAAGACACAAGATACAAAAGGCTATTAAACTAACTCTTTTTCAAAACCTCTTAAAAGCAGACCTCGATAGCAAATAAAAGAACAGTTGTTATAGGGAACCAAGTTAGATCTGGGGAATTAGTGCCTAAGCCATAGTACTAAAAATCACATTATACTCAGCAATATACAGCCATAGCTAGACTAGTGTAATTACATAAATAGATAGTGTTGGTATCCTTATATGTAATGCAGTGATTTGTGTAAATAACATACATGTAAAAGTACAACTGTAGTAGTCATTGAACTGTATTAGTGCTGTTGTCCTTGTACAAAATGTAATCGTCATGCATAAATGTTCATGCAGAAACACAGCTACAGTGGTTATTAAATTCTAAATGGTGGTTATGATGTGATCTGAATGTAAATATTAGTTTGAAATGTAACTCAGAAGGCACTCTTGTTTATAAATTCCATTAAAAAAAATGCTATTGCCTTTTGGTCCAAGTGATGGCTGAAAATGGTCCAACCATGCGCATGCACTTGAATGAATGAATAAATAAATAGCTTCATAGAAACAGAGACTAAAGATTTGCAGAATGTCAAAAACTAAATATTCATTTTTCAATACCTGGTCAAAATTTGAAACAAATCTAATTCACTGGTTTCAAAAGAACCAATTCTATTCATTATTGTCAGACTAATTAATTATTGATATTGCATACATGAGGAGGAAGCTACAACTCATAGAATAATGTATTAAACTATATCATCATATAACTTAAAATGTTATCTATTAGGCTTAATTTGCTTTAGAAGTTCATTACACTATTAATAAAGGTATATGAATAAAGTGTAAACTAAATATTCAAGTGTTAAGGTATTCTTGTGCTCTGCTTTTGGCTTTGTTAATTTAAGAATCCTCGGAGAAAAAAGTAATATTTTATCTTCTTGTCTTTATGGAAAGTAAAGTTTTGTAGGAACTATTTACTGAAAGGATGTACTTCTAGAAGTAGGCTTTTTTATTATTATTCAATAGACAGACATGAATGTAGGAAAGTGAGCATTAGTGTTCTTGTGAAAATGGCATGAACTCTTCTAACATTTACTAAGTGTCTCACATTGTGGTTGTTCCAAGAAGGGAGTACGTGCATGCAGGCACACACACACACACACACACACACACACACACACACACACACACACACACACACACACACACACACACACACACACTGCAGACAGTGCTGTTCTCTTTGTCTCATGAGAACTTATGAAAAACAAGCATATTTACTGACACAGAGAATCAGACCTGTATGACTTATCCTTCATTTAATTTTTTTAAATACATTTATAGTGATTATAGATGTTAATTTAGGTAAATGGTTAGATAAATTAAATTATGAATTCCTTTTTCATGGGCTGCATTTTCATTTTGCTACTGCAGTTTTATCCCAATTTCAATTTCACAGACTATATTCACAAAAACTGTACAGATTATAAAATCTCATTACAAAGTATTTTATTGGATACTATGATCTTACTTATAATTTCTTGAATCTAAAGGTAAAAGGCATTTGAATTATCAGACAGAGGTATCCTTCTAAGTGATAAAATGGAAATGATAGGGCTGTGGTATCATATCAGATTCTGTGTCACTTTAAAAGGTCAAAATTAATGAACAGAAAGTTTTGCAGCAGGACCATATCAAGCCTTAAAGGGGGAGAATTTGTAATTCCTGTGTCATATGTTCACATGAAACATAAAACCCATGTTGAGTGTGCAATATTCATTCACATTTACATTATTTGCATGTGTTTAACACCATGTTAAAAATTGAGACATAAATTTATAGCATTAGCTGCTGTCAAAGTAAAGCAAAGCCCTGAACATCATTTCCCAAAAACCCTGGTCTTTCTGAAAATCAGACATTTGTCTGCCTTGTGTGTTTTATTAGTTATGTTATGTGAAAGTACACTGCTGCTCATTTCTTCAAATCGATAAACTATGATTGGAGACAATAAAAATAATAGAAAACATGAGAATTGTTTTTCTGGTATAAATCTTAGTTATCGCTTAATATCATAGCTTGGGCAGGCTAACATCTACCTGAAATCAGCTGGATGTATAAGTGAATTTAAGTACACTTTTATCTGCTCTTTTGCATATAGTATTGTATTTAATTTATTTATTTGTGTTTTTCACTGAATATTAACTCAACTGAAGTTGTTGCTGTCTCTCTACAGAGCACTTTTTAGAATTTCTGTGTCGCCATTGATGGCAGTGGGGGTAGTTTCAGCTCATCACTAACATCCTGTCTTGCCTTATATAAGTGGCACATTTTAAGTTATCTCTGCTTAATATCAGAGCTTTGGCTGGCTAACATCTACCTGAAATCAGCTGGATGTATACGTGAATTTAAGTACACTTTTATCTGCTCTTTTGCATATAGTATTGTATTTAATTTATTTATTTATGTTTTTCACTGAATATTAACTCAACTGAAGTTGTGGCTGTCTCTCTACAGAGTACTTTTTAGAATTTCTGTGTAGCCATTGACAGCAGTGGGGGTAGTTTCAGCTCATCACTAGCATCCTGTCTTGCCTTATATGAAGTTGTGGCTGTTTCTCTACAGTTAGTTCCCCATCCACCCTCCCTGTTCTTGTTTTGGTATTAATGTTGGTGGCTTTGAAACTGCCTGCCCCTCTTGCAGATTTGTATTTGGATACTCCTTCTGGGCCCATCTCATTTGCTCACTCAACTGAGTGCAGTGAGATCATATTCTGATTTCAGGCACTCCTACTGTGTACAAAGAGAGCATTTGTGAAGGACAACCCCTGTACCCTCTTAATCCTGCTCTGTTCCTTCCCTCAAAAAACACACACACACACACACACACACACACACACACACACACACATATATATATCTATCTATATATATATATATATATATATATATATATATATATATATCTTACTCATCTGCTCTTACTGTAACTGTCTTAGTTGCTCTTCTGCGTGCTGTTATCTGTTCAGACGCTCTTACTCTGCATTTATTACTGCTTGTTAGTAGCCTTCTAATTTACTGCCTTCTGCACTTGTTTTTTAGTCATTTGTTAATTTAATTGCATTTATTTGAACTGCATTTGCCGTAGTGTTGCTACACGCTCGGGTGTGCTGGCCTGCACTACAATTTGAATTGTATTTACTGCTGTTTTAGCTGCTTTTCTGTAACAAAAAAAAATTCTAAGCTTGTTTCCTGCCTTTCCTGTAACTAGTGAAGTCCAGATACAAAATTGCTGTATCCAGGACTGTTGGTAAGCTTCTGTGCCCCCCAAGCCCTTCTGTGTTGGAGAGAAGCCTTCTAGCTTATCAGTGGGAGTGGTAAGCACTAGGTAACCTATCTACCACAGGATGAGTGGTTTCTGGCCCAGAAATTATAGTTTATTGGCCGTTTGGGAAACTTTTCCATCTCTTTCAACCTTCTGATTTAAAAGCCTGTGTTTGCGCTTGTTTCCTGCCTTTCCTGTTACTAGTCTAGTCCAGGTAAAGATTTGCTGTATCCAGGACTCTTTCTAAGCTTCTTAGCTCCCCAAGCCTTTCCGTGTTGGAGGGAAGCCTTCTAGCTTATCAGTGGGAGTGGTAAGCATCAGGTAGCCTATCTACCACAAGAGGAGTGGTCCCTGGCCCAGAAATTGTAGCTATTGGCTGTCTGAGCAGTTTCTTTCCATCTCTTTCAACTTTCTGGTTTGAAAGCCGCACGTATGCCTGTTTCCTGCCTTTCCTATAACTAGCCTGGTCCAGATACAGAGTTGCTGTATCCAGGACTGTTGGTAAGCTTCTGAGCCCCATAAGCCTTTCTGTGTTGGATGAAAGCCTTCTAGCTTATCAGTGGGAGTGGTAAGCACTAGGTAGCCTGTCTACCACGAGAGGAGAGGTTCTTGGCCCAGAAATTTTAGTTTATTGACCATTTGGACAGTTTGTCTGTCTCTTTCAACTTTCTGGATTAAAAAAACACATCTGCGCTTGTTTCCCATCTTTCCTGTAACTAACCTACTGGTAGCACTAGAAAGCCTTAAACTGATACAAGCCTTCTAGCTTAGGAGAGAGATTTTGGAGTGATTAAGTATCAGTTTTCTGTACTTTCTTGCTGTACTTAACTGTTTTCAGCCTAAACACAGATGTTCCAGCATTTATTGTGATTTAAAAGCATGTTTTTTTTTCACATATTTTACTTATTTGACTGCCTGCACTTTTAAAAAGTTTTTTGTTTAAATAATTTGTTTAACTTTTGTAGGCTACACACTAAAGTGTGATAGCTTTTTCTGATTGTTTGTAGTAGTTTAAAGTTGTTTTTAGTGTATTTTTTACTGTTTTTACCTTATCTTTTAAAAAAAAAAAAAAAAAAAATCCTTGTTTCCTGCCTTTCTAAGCTAGTATAGTCCAGTTTTCAGACTAGTGCTGAATTCAGGGCTGTGATACTAGTTTCTGAGTTGCCCATATCTTACTTGGATAGAAGGAAGTTTCTTTGTTCACCTGTGAGAGAGGGGAGCTTTGAGCAACATATCTGTCCCTGGAGGAGTGGTTCCAGCCCAGAAGTTAGTAGTTTATTGGCCATTTTGGGCTAATTTCAATTTCTTTCATTTCCCTACTATAAAAACCACATTTGCATGGTTTTACGCACCGGGCAGTGCTGGTTAGCTAAGGTTAAATTATTCCCAGCTCCACTATGTCCCTCTTCAGTTTTTCCCTTGAAACTAGTCTAACCCTCAACCTAAGCACTCAAAAAGCATCTTACAACCCAGCACTTGCTCAGACCTAATAGCAAGCACTAATATACCCTGACACTGATTGCCCAGCAGGGCAAGGCTCTTTATTCATCCCTCACCAACCAAGTGACTAAGCAGCTCACCCTCCTATTCAGGCATGACCTAAGGGCAACTTCAGGTTCACTCTCCAGTCCAGCTGGTGAATCTGTGTATCCTGAGGCAATGTTACAACTGCCTCATGTACACAGACAACCCTCTCCTCCTACCACAAAACACTAACATATGCGAGAGATGCAATTATACAGCCAAACTGGAAGCTAAGCTGTTTCCATCCAAGACTGGAACAGACAGTCAAGAGGAGAAGGATAACACTTGTACCACAACTCCAGCCGCACACAGACCTACTAAAACAGCACTGGCAAAAAATACACATAAATACACAAAATCATATTTGGAGGCTGTAAATAAAATCCTGCAAAAGCATCAGAGACCTCCAAAGCAGACACCCAAACAACCTGCACTTCCCGTCACAAACCAGACAACATATAAAACACAAAATCAGTGTGCTGCACAATTACAGCCCTTAAGGTGAAATAACATACCTAACACACTAGTAATAGGTGACTCGATAGTCAGGCACACTGACGTCCCACTCATTAGGCTGGACAAGCAGAAGGTTACTGTTAGCTGCCTTCCGGAGCCAGAATCTTCCACATAATACAAGCACTCAGGTCACTCCAAAACAAGTACAAATTTGACTCTGTTATTGTTCATGTTGGTGTGAATGACCTGAGACATACCTCCCTGGACTACATGAAAAGAGACATGGAAGAGCTCTCTGATCATGTAGCCCAGGCTGGTATGACCCCGACCCTGAGTAGCATCCTGCCCTCACTATACCTCAGTATAAAGAAAAAATGATCAATTTTAACAATTGGCTAAGCTTCTGGTGTCATTCAAAGGAGATCCAGTGTCTGTCAGCCTGGGACGACATGCTCGACAAGCCACATTGCGTTGCAAAAGATGGCTTGCACCTGTCACCCCTAGGCTTTTGAATACTGGCCAAGGCTCTTGCTGTCCCCATAGTGCCTTTTAGGCAAGGCTCAAAAGTCAAACCCACCTCCGTAAACAGCACAATTAACAAAAAACTGAGGGTTATACTACTCAACACCAGGAGTTTAAATCTCAAAATGCATGCGCTCTAAGTACTCCTCATTATGGAGAACATTGACATCTGTGCAGTAACTGAAACCTGGTTCAAGGCTCCAGACAGCACCCCAGCACTACCAGGCTACAACTCATACCACATGTTTCGACCACAGAACACGGACCGAAACACAAAAGGAGGGGGTGTATCCATATTCATCAAGGATACCTACACCTCCAGGTTAGTGGAGCAGCATGATACCTCTGAGATCATCCATGTGCAACTAACATCGGGCAAATCTGCAATGCAAATTGTGGCCTGCTACAGATCACCCTCCATGACCCAGGACCACCACTCCACCTTTCTGGAGACACTGGAAAATTTGAAGGTCCTACCAAGCACCCTGATATTGGGCGATTTCAATTACCCTACCATTCACTGGGAAAACTACTCGAGTACAAATTCCCAGGCCCGGTGCTTACTGGAATTCATCATCTCAAATGCCCTGGATCAGCTGGTAAACTCTCCTACCAGAGCTGAAAACATATTTGACCTGGTCATCACCAACATAGGTGACAGGTGTTCCACACCAGAGGTCAACCCATCACTGGTTAGATCAGACCATAAACTAATCACTCTGGATGTCCACACCCCACCACCATCCCAACTAAGAAAACCACAGTAAAAAACTTCTCTAAAGCAAACTTCACCTTACTTAAGACAGAGGTGGTAAGTTTCACAGCCCCCATGCTAAAGGATAATGCTGCCCAAGATGCAGAAACCTTTACAAATGCACTCTTTGAGCACATATAAGAATGCATGGATCATGCCATCCCTAGAAAAACCAAGACTCACTCCTCTAAGAGAAGGAAACCAGTTTGGTGGACCCCTGCAATAAACAGGCTATACAATAGAAGGAGGAAACTAATTCAGAAAAAAAGCAAATCCCAAGAAGGAAAGACATCCCTGATCAGTATCAGTAAGAAACTGAAGTCCCTCATGAAATCATCCAAGGCTAACTTCAAAAGAAAAATAGCCAAGGATTCAAAAGATAACCACAAAGCCTTCTTTAGCTATGTCAAGAATCTAAGTGGCAACTCACAGATGTGCAAAAACTAGTGCAAAATAACACAAAATATACTGAACCTACTGATATTCCCAACATCCTGGCAGATAGATTCAGTGCAAACTTCACCCCCCACTCACCTCCAAAAGGGCCGACAACAATACCGGAAAAGTGTAGTGTCCCAAAAAATCAAAGACACACAGGTGAAAACAGCACTTTCAAAAGCCAAAAACACAGCATCAATGGGACCATATGGTGTCTTGGGCTGCATCTTGCACGAACTACAGAACAAACTAACCCCCCACCTAAACACACTGTTCAACCTCAACCTCTCCACAGGCTACATGCCCAAAGAATGGCGCACAGCAATGGTTATTCCTCTCCACAAAGGAGGGACCACAACTGACCCTGGAAACTATCACCCCATAAGCCT
The DNA here is from genome assembly GCF_019279795.1 of Protopterus annectens. Lineage (NCBI taxonomy): Eukaryota > Metazoa > Chordata > Ceratodontiformes > Protopteridae > Protopterus > Protopterus annectens. The sequence goes on from NC_056743.1 coordinate 1,457,749,145, forward strand.
GACTAGCCTGGTCTGTAAGGCTATGGGGCACATCATTATGGAACTCATTAACAAAGACATTGGGAACCTCAAAACACTTGACCCGACCCAGTTCGACTTTGTTAAAGGCAGATCATGCCTACTAAACCTGGTTGACTTCTTCGAGACAGTCACCAAGGCCATAGATGAGGGAAAGGTGGTTCACACAGCTTACCTTGACCTCACCAAGGCATTCAACACCATTCCCCACTCAGGTATTACAGAAAATCTCACCAGCCTGAACATAAACCCCTATGTCATGAGATGGGTTGCCAACTGGCTTACAGACAGAACTCACACAGTAAGAAGAGTGGGCTCCAGGTCTGACTCTAAGCCAGTCACAAGTGGTGTCCCACAAGGCTTGGTCCTGGGGCCCCTACTGTTCAGTATATACTTCTCAGAAGTACAGGCAAACACAGGAGAACTATGACTAACCAAGTGTGATGATGACTGCAAACTGGGAGCCATAACTGACTCTCCAGCTGACATGGACATCCTCCAAAAGGGCCTTACTGAGATGGACACCTGGTGTCAAAGTCATGGCCTCAAGCTAAATGCAAAAAAATGCATAGTCATCCCATTTGGGGAAAAAAAACACCCACGAATTACCACATAGGTAGCAGCCCCCTTAATACAGAAGAGGTAATAAGAGATCTGGGGACCCAGGTAGATAGTAATCTCTCTTTTGACAATCATATTGCCAAAGTAGTTAGGAAATCCTTCTATGTGGCCCATCTAATTACTAAAGGGTTCGCATCTAGAAATAAAGAGGTTATAGTGCCCCTCTGCTCATCACTCATTAGACCCCTCATAGAGTACAATGCCCCATTTGGGATGTACCTCACAAGACACTTCCAACAGCTGGAAAGACCACAAAAGTACCTCACCAAGAGGATTACTGGTCTCAAACATATGTCATATACAGCCCGACTGAAAAAACTCCAGCTGTACTCAGTGGCATATCACTTACTCAGAGGTGATCTCTACCTGACTTACAAAGCCATGTCCAGCTCAGAATTGATGGACATGCTCCACTTAAAGAAATCCAAGTCACTGCGACCCGCGCGCTCTAGTGAGTTAAACCTCGCCACAACAATAAATAGAACATTCTGGAGGGATAGATTCCTGTCACAGAGACTCCCCATGCTTTGGAACAAAATTCCAAATTACATCAGGCAGAGCCCCTCACTAACACTCTTCAAGAGAAACCTTGACAAGTGGATGGGTAACAGAAAATATACCCCTGGGATCACTTCATTGGCTCTGCTTGACAGAGGATCAGTTAATTAATCAATGGGGTGGCAAAAGCCGACACACTCTGGCTAGGCTTATAAATGCCCTTGGGCAGATAGCCTAGTAACTACCTATGAACCTATGAACCTATTAATTAATGAATTAATTAGTCATTAATTATGCTATTATTACAGAAATCCTGATTCTCATTTCTCAAATGTGATATGCTTTTGCACTGATCACATTGTCTATATTACATCGTTAAACTAAAACAAGTTCTAAAGGTGTAATATCAAACCCTAAAGTCCAAATGTGGAAAATAGCCAAGCCACGGCACATCGACTTTTTTCCCGGGGAAAAAATCAGTGGGCCGTTTTCGGGGCTTTGCTATTTCCTCCACTGTGGTGCGATCCCGGAGTTGGTATATTTAAGTAGGGGGGTGTGGGGGCACAGACCCCCAAGTTGGGGGGTATGGGGGTGAAGCCCCCCACTTTAGTTTAAGTTTAAGGTTAAGTTTTTTTTTTGTCATGGAACAGTGATTTTTTTTTTCTCCTGGGAAAAAATCGCTGTTCTGTGCTTTTGGATTTGTTGGGTTTCAGACTTTAGGGTTCGATATTACAACGATCGAACTTTTGTAAGTTCAACGTTGTGATATAGACCCCTGATCACACCTATATCATTCCATGTATTGACTTCTACTGTCCTATTGATACAGCCTGTCAGGATCATGGGATCATAGGAAGTTACTAGGCTAATGGACCCAAGCCCCTTACAAGCCTAGCCAAGTTCTACCTTTATTTCCACGATCAGCACCTAATGCCTGTGTCTAAGAGGGACAGAGGTGGAACCCCCGAGGTGAATTTACAGTTACTCCTTCAGTTGTCCAGACTGCATTTGAAGAGGGCTAGTGAGGTGCTTTGCTTGAATAGGAGTCTGTTCCAAAGGTGTGGTAACCTGTGGGAGATAAATCTGTCCCTCCAGCAGGTTCTATTAATGTCACATATCAGGTTAAGGACTTTAGAATGAGTAACCCATGTACCATTTGACTTGTGGATGTGCAGCATTTCCAATAAAACAGGTTCAGAGATTGCCTTGTATGCAAGGCAGAGATCATCTCTGAGTAGTCTGTATGAAACAGAATAAAGTGACAGTGATTTCAGATGATCCACATAGGACAGATGCTGAAGACCTTGAATTTTCCTTGTGAGGAACCTTTGTAGTTTCTCCAATTGTTGTTGGTGCTTGGAAAGGTACATACCAAAAGGGGCATTGTACTCAATTATAGGGCTGATAAGGGAAGAGTACAGGGAGGTTATAACTTCTTTTTGTCTGGAGGCAATGTCCTTACTTATGTGATGAGTAATATAGAATGCCCTTCTTTCCACTGTGGAGACATGGTGATCAAAGGTAAGGTTGCTGTCAACCTGTGTGCCCAGGTCTCTCACAACTGAGTGCATACTTAGGGTGTTGCTATTGATGTGGCAGTTAGCAGGCACATCGCTCTTACTGAAAGGGATGATAATGCTTTTTTTTGCATTGAGTTTAAGGCCATGACTTTGGCACCAATCATTTGTTTGTGTAAGACCCTCTTGCATACCTCTCAACCTCTTAATGCAAGAAATGCAGACAAAGCCTTTAAATATTGGGGTACAAAGGCCTAAAAATAGGGACATATTATAAATATTGCTCTTAGAAACTTTGAAAGTTGCTAGAGTAACAGGGTTTGTTTTAACATAAATTTTCTGAAGGATTTGAAGCCTGAAACTGAAATGTATGTCATTATTTAGTGACTTCAGTCCTCAGATCATCCCAGTGATTTCCTATAAAACCACACATTTTATGAGGAACAGACAAAAAATACAAGCTAGAAATCTGGACATTCTGTGAAAATCTGGACAGTTGAGAGGAATGCCATCTTGCAAGATGTTGATATAATTTGGAGAGTCTATGACCGCTCCCAGTTTGCAGTCATCAGCAAACATTGTCAGCTACAGGCCTTTAGTTTTTGCTTGTACTTCGAAAAAATAGATTCCAAACAGTAGAGGTCCCAGGACTGATGCCTGTGGAACACCACTGGTGACATGTCTGTTGTTGGAAGTAGATTCCTCTATTTTGACTATATGGGTTCTAGCAGTGAGCCAGTTAATGACCCATCTAACGATATAAGGGTTACTGGGAAAGTTTGTCAATGATGCCTGAGTGGGGGATAGTGTCAAAAGCCTTGGCTAAGTCTAGATAGGCTGTATGCACAGATTTCCCCTCATCCAGGGCCTTGTTGACTGTCTCAAAGAAGTCCACCAGGTTTAACAGGCATGATCTCCCTTTGACAAATCTAAACTGAGTAGGGTCAAGTGATTAGAGATTACCTATATCTTTGTTGATAAGGTCCATGGTTACTCACTTCATGGCCTTGCAGATAAGGCTAGTCAGGCTAAAAGGTCTATAGTTCCTGGGCTCAGTGAAAGCACTGCCTTTGTGCAAGGGAATAATGGTGGCCATTTTCCATTCAGCTTGGATGAAGCTGGAGCTTAAATAATGATTGAAATGAGTACCCAATCGTGTTACTAATTCTTGTTGGAGCCCGTGTAGGTCACAGCCTGGGATGTTATCAGGTCCTGTAGATGCTGTTTTTGGCCTTAGAGAGTGCATTTATGACCTGCTCTTTAGATATACAAGGTAGGGGACAGGTGGTAGGGATGTAATGGGGTCCATGTGGCAGGAACAGGGGAGTGAAGTTTTCACAGAACCTGCCAGTCAACAGGTTCGCTATGTCCACAGGCTCAGTATATGTGGTACCATTAACTACCAGTTAAGCAGAAATCCGTCCTTTTCCTTTTAGGTTACAGATGTAACTAAAGAACACCTTATGGCTGTCCTTAGTTGAGGAAGCTAATTTGGATTCATAGTTTGCTTTGGAGGACTTCACAAGATGTCTTATTTGCTTGTTAAAGCTGCGGAAGGAGTGTTTCCAGTTTAGGACTGACTCCCTCTTACTCTTACACAGCAATTCTGTCTTCTTATTGTAAAGCCTGTTAATTGCAGTTGTCCACCAGACAGGTTTGTTCTTCCTTGAGGAGCTTATAGGTTCATAGGTAAGTACTAGGCTATAAGCCCTGGGGCCTATATAAGCCCAGCCAAAAAGGTACCCTGGTTTTTGCCACCCAAGAAAATTATTTTCCTGTGCCACTGTCGAGCAGAGCTACAGAGGTGATCCCCAGGGTGAATTTCCTATTTCCCATCCAATCATCAAGATTTTTCTTGAAGAGTGCTAATGAGGAGTTTTGTTTGATATAGATAGGTAGTTTATTCCAGAGTATGGGAAGTCTCTGGGACAGGAATCTATCCCTCCAGCATGTTCTGTTTAATGTGGTGACAATATTTAGGTCCCTAGAGTGTGTAGCTCGGAAGGGTTGGGATTTCCTTAAGTGGAGCATGTCTAACAGCTCTGGGTTTGACATAGCTTTGTATATTAGGCAGAGATCACCTCTGAGTAGGCGATATGCGATGGAGTAAAGCGGGAGTTTTTTGAGATAGTCTGCGTAGGGCATCTGTTTGAGGCCAATAATCTTCTTTGTGAGGTATTTCTGCGGCCTTTCCAGTTGTTGTAGCTGTCTTGTGAGGTACATACCAAAAGGGGCATTGTACTCTATAATGGGTCTAATGAGTGATGAGTAGAGGGGAACAATGACCTCTTTTTGGTCCTATCAGGTACGGCCAAGTCAATACATTTATACAGGTTTTTGTATAAAGCATTGGTGTAGAACTTTGCATAGTTGCTAATTCCATCTCAGGGGGGTGCATTGAAGCTATTTATACCATCCCATAAGAGGTTATAATCTGCTTTGGAGAAGTTTTTTAGTTTAGTTGCTGTTGAGGGGGCATCAGATGTAATAGTTACTTCAAATAAGACTGATTTGTCATCAGATCCAAGATGTTGGTACCCCTTGTGGGGGTGTCAACTAGCTGGTCCAGGGCATTGAAGTCAAGGAACCTTTGGGCAAGTAAGTTTGAGCATGAGTAATTTACCCAGTCAATGGATGGATAGTTAAAGTCGCTCAAAACTTTGGTGTTTGGATGTATCTTGATAGACTCAAGTAGATCCAAATAGGCAGTGTGGGTGTCATATTCATGGAGGGGGTCCTGTAACTGGCAATGACTTGAACAGGTGTCCTACCAACAGTTAATTGCACCTGAAGTATCTGCAGAGAATCATACTATTTAACCTGTCTGGAGGTGTATTTATCTTTAATGAATATTGATACACCGCCTCTTTTAGTTTTCACACCTTCAGTTTGTGGTCTAAATGTGTGGAAGGAGGTGTAACTCGGTATGGCCGGGGTGTTCTCCGCAGCTTTGAACCAGGTCTCCGTGACTGGACAAATGTCTGCTTCTTCCAAGGTGAGGACTGCTTCTGGTGAGTGCAATTTCATATTAAGACTCCTAGCATTTAGCAGTATAACCGTGAGGTTATTTTTAGATGGAGTTTTTACATTGGGAATTTTGTCCTTGAGATACTGCCTATAAAAGGCACTGTGGGGTGTCAAAAGCCTTAGCCAGTGGCCAAAATCCCAGGGTTGACAGACGAAGACCGTCTCTGGCAAAGCAGCGAGAAATGTTGATTATGTCATCCCAGGCTGACAGATACTGGATCCCCTTAGAATGACGCCTGAAACTAAGCCAGTTATTGAAGTGCAAAGAATAAAGAATAAAGCGACCACCAAGACTAATGGCATAAACTTTAATAATAAAAAGTAATAAACAAAACAATAAATAACAGATAAACACTTTCACACAAAATTGTGCTTCTTCAGATCTAAGTTACAAAGAAAACATCACTTTACAGAAAGGATTGTTGGAAGAATAGCCTTTCACAATGGTCATGTATGTACCCCACCCACATGTACAGGAATGTGTTGAAAAGTCAGTTTTTAAGAAGTCTAGGTCACATACCAATGATCATGTTTATTTTAAGGCAAATGAAAATCAACCCATGATTTTATAGAAAGAGGATATGAGGTCAAGTATTTATCTTCTGAAACTCTTAGTCTGAGATCTACTAAGGGGAGGCCATATTTTTAAAGGGGTACAGCACCCAAAGAGGCTGCTAAAAATCCCACTAGTAATAATAAGTAGGGTACCCCACACTTACAGCAGTGACATTAAGATGGTTTGTGACATTGTGTCTAAAAACTGTCTGATCCTTCTTTCTAATGACAAGATAAAAATATTGTAGGTGATAGACCTAAATTTTTTCTTAAGAACAACCTATCACTTAAAAGGCAACTAGGCTATGGTCCTCACATAAAACAGGACTCAGGATCTTCTAGACGTGGTACCTTTCCCTGCACAGCTTGTAAATCATGCAGTGTAATGTCATGCAGCAATACTTTTATACATCCTGTGACACACCTGAAATTCAGTTTTGATTTGTATGATCGACTTCTTTGAGGCAGTCACCAAAGCCATGGATGAGGGTAAGGTGAAGGTTCACACAGCCTATCTTGACCTTGCCAAGGCTTTCAACACCATCCCCCATTCTGGAATTATAGTTAAACTCACTAAACTAGGTATAAATCCCTATGTCACAAGATGGATTGCCAACTGGCTCACTGACAAAATCCACACTGTAAAAGTTGCAGACTCCAAATCTGACCTTAAAGCAGTGACAAGTGGAGTACCACAGGGTTCCATCCTGGGACCTCTCCTGTTTGGTATCTACTTCTCTGAAGTGCAGGCTAACACAGAAGGCCTCTGGCTAATGAAGTTCACAGATGACTGCAAACTAGGAGCCATAGTCAAGTCCCCAAATGATGTGGACATCCTACAGAAGGGCCTCACTGAGACAGATACCTGGTATCAGAGCCATGGCCTCAAGCTCAATGCCAAAAAGTGCAGTGTCATCCCCTTTGGTAAAAACTCTGTACCCATGAACTACCACATAGGCAGCAATCTACTTTACACCAAATGCGTGATAAGAGACCTTGGGACCCAGATGGACAGTAGTCTCTCCCTTGATAGTCACATCGCCACAGTAGTCAGGAAGTCCTCCTACGTGGCACACCTCATCATAAAAGGGTTCTCATCCAGGAAAAAAGAGGTCATTGTTCCCCTCTACTCATCACTCATTAGACCCATTATAAAGTACAACGCCCCTTTTGGATTGTACCTCACAAGACATCTGCAGCAGCTGGAAAGGCCACAGAAGTATCTCACAAAGAGGATTACTGGCCTCAAACAAATGCCCTACACTGACCTCCTCAAAAAACTCCAGCTTTAATCCGTAGCATATCGCCTACTTTGAGGTGATCTCTGCCTAACATATAAAGCTATGTCAAACCCAGAGCTGTTGGATATGCTACATGTAAAGAAATCCCAAGCCCTCTGAGCTACACGCTCTAGGGACTTAAACCTTGTCACTACAATAAACAGGACATGCTGGAGGGATAGATTCCTGTCCCAGAGACTTCCTATACTCTAGAACAAGCTACCCATCTATGTCAAGCAAAGTTCTTCATTAGCACTCTTCAAGAAAAATCCTGATGAGTGGATGGGAAATAGGAAATACACCCCGTGGATCACTTCTGTGTCTCTGCTGGACAGTGGCACAAGAAAATAACTTTCTTGGGTGGCATAAGCTATGGAACCTTGCTGGCTAGGATTACATAGGCCCTTGAGCTGATAGCCTAGTACCTACCTATGAACCTATGCAGACTGCAAGATGAAGTACTTAATCTATTTAGCTGAATGCAGACTGCAAGATGAAGTACTTAATCTATTTAGCTGAATGCAGATCATGTAGAGTTTTTTTATGTGGGTAAAACAAACAGGTTATTAAAGGAGCATGTTCTGTAACATCTAGATGACATAAGGAGAGGGAATATGCCTAATGCTTTATCTAAATATATTTCCCATAATCAAAATAACTCTTTTGTCTTTACAGTTATAATGCTTATTCTAGATAGTATAAGGGGAGGTGACCTGGTTAATAGAACCAAGGTTGCCGAAATGTGATGGATTGCTACCCTACAAGCTGATATGCTTCCATGGTTAAATGGTAATATTCCTTTAAAACCAGCCATAAAAGCACAGGCATTACACCATTGATTGTCTTGTTTAATTGCTGTTTTTTTTAATTAGTTTTCAGAGGTTTAAATTATCTATTCTTTTCTTTGTAACTTAGATCTGAAGAAGCACGATTTTGTGTGAAATTGCTTATCTGTTGCTCATTGTTTTTACTTGTTTTTAACTTTTTATTATTAAAGTTTATGTCATTGGTCATGGTGGTCATTCTATTCTTTATTCTTTGATATATTAATTTTGTGATAGATCTTTAGCGCCCAGCGTTAATATTTTATTTTTTACCAATTACTGAAGTCAGTCATTTTCTGTTTGTAGTGAGGCATCATCCTAGGTGAAGGTAAAATGCTGCTTAAGGCTAGAGACATACCTGCATGAGGGACATAATCTGAGAGCTCAGTCATGTTTCTCTTCATGTATCTTGAGTGGTACATCTCAAGTCATTCACACCAACATGGACTATGACCGAGTCATAACAGTACCTGTTGTTAAGACACTTGAGTGCATGTGTGATATGGTGGATCCTAGCACCTGACAGACAGCTAACCGTGACCTTTTTCCTTATCCAGCCTGGTGAGCAGGACATCGGTATGCCTCATGATGGAATCACCTATGACTAATATATTTGGTTTTGTGTTTTGTCTTAATGACTTAACAGGTGAGACACTGGTGCATGAGCTATTATGTGTATTGCATTCTGTAGAGGAAGTATTATGTGTATCATGCTTGTGTTTGTGCTAGGGAGGTCTCTAGTGTTTAGGTATGTTTCTGGTGAGGGCCTCCACATATGTAGGTATGTGTGATATGTGTTTGGGTGGAGTAGGAGGTGAGGTGTGCATGCTGACAACCTGCTCATTGTCACATGCACTGACTGGTGTCCGAGAGAGTATGGATCCAAGGTTATTAATACAGTTGCATCTCTCACATTTTGAGATTGTGTGGACTAGGAGTAGAGGGTCGTCAGTCAACATGAGACAGTTGCTACACTGCCTCAGGATGTCCATGTCAACCAAGCTGGTGGAGAAACTGTGGGAAACTGTCCATCCATAGTGTTAGGCAAATTTATATGGTCAGGAAAATATGTCACACTTAGGCATAGCTAGAGGGGTGTTTGTACCTTTGAGGCTAGGCTTAGTGTTCCACCTGACAGTAAAATAGGGTCATGAAAAACATTGCCTTACATGCAAACAAGCGGCTTAAATAAAACAAGAAATAACCCTTTTAACTCAAACTAGCCAATAAGGACACTCTCTCTGAGCTCAAGTCCAATCATCCCTAATTAGATGGGACCCAGACAGCACTCTTCTCCCACAAGGGTGCAGAATGGGCTTCACCAACAAGGATGGCTTGAGTTTGATGCTCAGAAGTTACAAAACAGACCCAGAAACAGCTACAGTAAAATGTGGCAAAAAGTTCAGACAATTCAAACAGACAGTAGAATGAAAATACAAATTAAAAGTGCAATATAAGAGCAAAAAACAGGTACTTACAGTTTAGGTAGACTCAACAGATGCCTCAGATCTTTCAGTATCCCAGTAAAGAGCTGGTTTTAATGCTCAGGTGATACCAAACAGCCTACATTCAGCAAGTCTGAATCTGGCCTATTCTATAAAATGCAGAAGTACTAGAAATTCAAAGTACATAAACTCACAGTCACAACAGCAAAAAACAGTTTAAATAAAGCAGCAATTCACCAGCAATTCCCATCTTAGAAATGTGTAGGCCACACTCTCCTACCACAAGAGTCTAGACCATAAACCCTCCTAATGTAAAACAATGTGTTTTGGAGCCCAAGTACTTAAATTAGAACTAAAACACTTCAGAATAAGAGACATGATAGACCTTCAACCAGCAATTTCCAGTTTAAAATGTGTAGGCGATCCTCTCCTGCCATAAGTGTTTAGACCACAAATCTTCCTAATGTAAACTACCAGGTTTGGAACCCAAGTGCATTAACCAGAATAAAGACCCTTAGAATAACAGGCACAATAAGCCTTCACCAGTAATTCCCAGCTTAGAAGGGTGTAGGCCACACTCTCCTGCCACAAGAGTCTAGACCTCAACTCTCTTAATGTAAAATAACTGGTTTGTAGCCCAAGTACTTAAACCAGAACTAAGACAATTTCAGAATAACAGACACAATGAGCCTTCCACCAGCAATCCGCAGCTTAGAAGGGTGTAGGCTATCCTCTCCTACCACAAGAATTTAAACCAGAAATCTTCCTAATGTAAAATAACTGGTTTAGAACCCATGTGCTTAAACTGGAACAAATGCACAATAAGCCTTCACCCATCAATTCCCATATCAGAAGGGCAGATCCACAAGAGTGTGGGCCATGAATCTTCTTAGTATAAAATAACTGGCCTGAAGCCCAAGTCCTTAAACCAAACTTAAGAGGCTTAGAATAACAATTACCATTTAACCAGGCTACTAACGAGCAGTAATAAATGCAGCAGAATAAATACAATTGAACACTTTTATGAACAAGCAGCAAGAGCAAAATAAAATAATAAAGTAGGAAGAGACACAAATACAGTAAAAAGAGCTGAATAAAATGTAATTTTTTATGTAGTAAGGGAGGAAACAGAAGATAATTCAAGGTTAGGAAACTAAAGGGGTGGGCCTTTCCAAATGATCTCACTGTACTCAGTAAAATAAGCTGATGCGATGGGACTGGGAGGAGTGTCCAATATCAACTTTATAGTAGAGGTAGGAAATTCAAAAGCCACCAAGTTTTAGGAATACGACAGTTGGGCATGGGATAAGCCGGGAATAAGAAATGCCATGCTCCTGTACCTGAAATGGAGAACAGGATTGCTTCAGGAGCATTTTCTGCCTTTCATTCCCTATTGTAGAGTTAAGTGCATCTGTGCATCTGAGAATGTGTAGCTGTGCCACATGCCCCCTGCTGAGCTCAGTGCAACATGCATGACATACAGTGCAGAGTATGATGAATTATAGTGTGTTACCAGGACATTGAGCGGAGAGGACTGTGCTAGTCACCTGCATAACTCATTATGGAAGTGTGCAGACATAAGGTGCAGCTTGATGTAGTGGCACTTGCAGGAATAGTGGTCCATGATAAGTGGGCATGCAGGTAAGGGCATTGGTGTTATTATAAGGCTGAGGAATGCAGCACTAGTAGACAAGCCTCAGTAGTTCCTATTTAAATGGGATCAGAATTGGAACATAAGAGGCACTAACAGAATAGAAACTGTTGGAAAACCCTGCTTTAGACATTTGCATCACCCTAACATTCTTTACATGTAGCTGAAGTATGCATTACACTGTGCCCACAAAGTGGTACCACTTGATACGGATGCAGATCATTCAGTGCAGTAATGGCCTTTACATGGGGAAACTTAATTAGGTGCACTTTGGTATTACTCATTGCAGTACATTGAGTGCTGTTCTGCAATTCAGTGCCTTGTAAAGCCACGGCATGCCCTAATTCCTTTTTAATCGGTTACATATTTGCCAAGGTAGTATCCCAGTGGTTTATTTGTTGAACTGAAAAGTACAAAATTTGGGTTTGCATTCCATCACTCTATATAATCTCAAAGTTTGCAAATAATGTATCTCAGAACTCTTTTGTTTGAAATAAATGGAACAGTTATAGTCAGTTGTATAATAAATTGAACTCTATGTGCTTTAACAATCCAGCATTGGTTCTCCATACTTTATAATATTTCTTAAATTCAAATAGGCATACATATCAGTCCTGTAGTATGAGTGTGAATGTTCTTTTATCCCATGATACTTATGAAATTCTCATCAAATGAAGAACTACTTTTCTGTGTTTCTACTGCAAGTCCACAAATGTTTCTTACATTTCTGCCCTGCCCCTTACCTCATCTTAATACATTCACAATATCAGCTCCAGTTGTCTTAAGTAATATGAACCCCACTTAACCCTTTCCATTGCTGAAAGGTCATTTAACAAACTGGCTACAGTTTATTTCTGGTAATATCAGGGACAGCCCTGTCTGAAGTAATTATATAGCCTCTTTTAAACCTACACCTAACTAGTTCATAACAATGCTAATGCCCAAATTCCATTACCACTCCCCTGCTTCCTGCACTTTCGATAAGTAATTCCTCTTCTTATACTATGCAGATTCCTAATGTATGCCCATCATGCATGGGACTGTACTCATACAAATTTTGTCTTATTTTTTGTAGACTGTTTTACATTCTTTTCTTTGAAGTTTGAAATGCTGAATAGAGTTTAAAATGTATTTTGTAAACAAGGGCTGTTTATATCTCTCTGTAAACTAGGTATCATAAAATTATTCATTCTAAGCAGTGCATTTTTTGTGTCTTGTATAGCCTATGTCTGAAATGTATCAATCTACTACCCTCTAACCTGGTTAACAAGGGTTAAATAACAATAGTTTATTTTTTTATGTATTTATCTGCAGTGTAAATCAAAGATATGATGATCGAGGTCATACTACATAAAAAATCCCTCCCATCACACACACAGGCATAAAATAATATAATTAGTCTTAATTAGTCTTCTTCAGGGATTGACTTCTGTGCAACAAATCACCACCTTTGGGTTTATTAGACTTACAAAGCTTTGCTTCCAGCAGCTTTTTTTTTCACATGGAGTTATAAATCTTGTGAAGGCCAGCACATATATTGCATTTAGTGTCTTCACATGGGCCTACAATAAAAGCCATATTGCCTGGTGCCATCTTCATTTCTTCTATTCTCTCAGAACTGTTAGTTATTTTATTGCATTATGACTTTTTGAGCAGTGCAGCAATGTTTCCAACACTTTCACCAAATGTTCCTTTTCTTCTTTTCTTTCTAATACATTTTATTGTTTCTGTGTTATGCAGTTCATCTCTGGACATCAGACATTTTCAGCTCTTGTTGCTTTCTTTAATGCAATATGACATCTTCTCATAAGTCAATCAATAAATATGCTTGTGATAGATACGTAATACCCAAAGAATTCTGTTTTAAGTGCTTCTGTTGTCTTGTGAAAGACTACTCTATGAAATACTGTGAACACTGAGTCAAATTTAATAAAGCCAAAAAGGCAGAAGGCTGTTCAGGCCTACACTTTTCAGCAGAATATAAAACAAATTAAAAAGAAGGCTCAAGACTCAGAAAAAAAAAATACTGTGAAAGTCCTGTTAGTGCAGACACTGGTGTCCCCTTGTTCACCATCATACTAAAGCCACCAGAAAGTCATCTTCCTCAGTGCTGACCCTGCCCTCCCTTGTTCGCCTTCACAACAACCTGAACAGATGTCAGTGTGACTCGCTCACCCATAAAGGTTCTCATTTCAGAGATAAGCAGCCTTAGTATCAAGTCTTAAGAGAACTGTAACTGACACCAGAGAGACACTGATTTATGATTATTAAAAAATGTAATTTCATTTTCATGACCTAAATCTCTAGAAATTATGAATGCAGTTTTTAAATGTTACTTCCTATCACATAATAACACAGTAGGGCAAAGTCAGTGTAGATTCCTCTCAGTGACTGGTTCTCTGGTTCACTTCCTGGCTGGAGTATTTTCTGTCTGGAGTTCGCATGACTTCCTGTACCCCTGACAGTTTTTTTTTTAGGTGCTCTGATTTCCCCTACATCCTAAAGACATGCCCCGGGATTCATGAAGCTCAGCTCAAGGCCGGTGTAAGGCTTGCGCCGGCAGTGCAGTGTATAATCAGCGTAGCAGCACCACATGCATAGTAATGAGTGCGCGCCGCAACCACAGACACGTGCAGAGGGCACGTGCGCGAGCCCAAGTAGGATGCGCCCGTAGGCGTGGCCAAGCCGGCAGGCGATGAGCAACCTAAAGTGCTGACTGTCACAGGCCGCCTGCAATAGTAACCGCACCAGACAGGGTCCGTGGATAATGAAACGTACGCAGAGTATGCAACATAGTACCCGTTCACACAAAACGGAGAACCAAACATTAACCCACGAAGTCCAAATTGTACCCGTGCAAGGAACAAAGGATACGTGTAATACCGTGTCCGTCACGCAATGCACTGTCAGTGGGCATACCCAGTGAAGGTGTACCGCAGCATGTCAGTGCGCCGCACCTACACACAAGTAGCCCCATGGGCATGGTCACCAGCAGTAGTGAGAGTACACAGCCGGGCAGCCGTGTCGATATAACAACCAGAAGGAAACCAGATACCCTAAACACAGACAAACATGTGCATAGCAACATGTACTACACCCAGCAACGTGCCCGTCGCATACACATAGGACGGCGTATGCCGAAGCATAATATCCAGAAGCAGAACCCATGCATGCAAATGTAACACACAACAGCCCTGTCATAGCACGTAACCCGCACCCATGTACGACCGTGCACCCAACCCAGCTAGCAGCCTTGCGCAGCTGCACACCTACACACAATGGGTATACCTCAAATGTAGTATGAAGTATTGTCCTGGGCAGTGTCACGCGGGCAAATATGTACCCCACATGTCAACATCCCACCTCAGGTACTGATATCCAAATGGCTGCATGTGAATGTGTAGGCAGAATGTGTACATCCCACATGTGGTATGGACCTGTCAAAACCCCATAGGTGTTCACACGCCACGGTGTCCATAACTGTACACATCTGGACAAGGCAGTATGTTCAGCCACCGTACTGATGATTAGCTATGCAGACATGTCAAACACAACACATATGGTGGAACATCTGCCCACCAAGCAGGACGCCCCAACAGGGTGCCACATGCACAGAAGGTGAAGGTGGGACATCACACGTTGAGAATAGCGTTGCTGGATGGCCAAACACCTACGGCCAATGCAAAGGATGGAATAACATGTATATGCCTGGATGAATGGGTATGTCATAGCATGGGAATAGGCTAAGCTATCCAACATAATAGCCATGCGTACCAGATACAAACTGCCAGTAACACGCAGTAGTAATGCAGGAAGGCATACACGACTGTGGGAATATCACAGGACATATGGCACGTGCCAAGTGTTGACGCATGACACAAATGTCCAGGATGGGGCTCCCTGCAAAGAGGAACATGTGCCAACCCCACCCCCCACAGATGTACCGACAGTGGAAACACAACCCAAACACACACCAACACCACCGTCCATCCCATGATAGCAATGGAGGCTGGTCAAAGACCACCATGATGCATGCACAAACAGGGACACATGTAACCGTTGCCCTGACAACCCCCCACAGGCCAACGAATAATAGTATGGACATATGCATGTAATGCTGTGAAGGATGTGTGGTAGTCCTCAGTATCACAGAGGTAGGTACACAGATACAATGTAATCAGCCGTGACGTATGTGCACTGTACACAGCATACCTGCAGGTAATACATAGTTCAATCATGTGCCACAGAAATATACACATATGAATGAGGACAGGGGATAGACAAGTGTGAATGGGACAAACTATGAACATAGGTTCATAGGTCCATAGGTACATAGTAGGCTATCCGCCCAAGGGCAGCTACAACCCTAGCCCATAGTTATGTTGCCTTTGCCACCCCTCCAGTTCGAAGAAAACAATGCCTATTATATTGCTGTACCTCTGTCAAGCAGTGACATTGAAGTAATCCCTGGGGTATATCTGCAATCTCCCATCCATTGGTCAAGATCCCCCTCGAACATGGCCAGCGAGGTGCTCTGCCTCACATGTACTGGGATGTTGTTTCACAGCATAGTGAGTGTCTGGGCGATGAATCTGTCCCTCCAGCACAGTCTATTAATGACCGTGTCAAGGTTCACGTCACCTGCCCCTGTGGTTCTGAGGGATGTAGATTCATTAGGTGAAGCATAGTCATCAAATATGGGTCGACATGGCCTTGTATGTCAGGCACAGATCACCAATGAGCAAGTGGTATGTGACTGAATGGAGCAGGAGTCCTTTCAGTTGGGCAGCATAACACATATTCCTGAGACCCTGCATCCGTTTGACGATGAACTTATGGGGCCTTCCCAGCTGCTGCAGGTGTTGGGTCAGATACCATCCGAACGGGGCATTGTACTCAATCATAGGTCTAATGAGTGATGAGTACAAGGAGACGATGACCTCCCCAGATCTAGATGTGAATCCCTGCATGATCAGGTGGGCAATGTAGAAGGTCTACCTAACTACGTTAGCAACGTGTGTGTCGAACGAACGGTTACTGACAACCTGGGTTCCCAGATCCCTGGTAACTCCCTCTGTGCTCAGTGGATTGCCATCTATATGGCAGCTAGGGGTAACCTTGTTCTTCCCGAAGGGTATGACTATGCATTTCCCGGCATTTAGCTGTAGGCCATGTCCCTGGCACCAGATATCCATATCTGTGAGGCCCTTCTGAAGGATATCTGTGTCAGATGTGCGTCCCACTATGGCACCCAGTTCGCAGTCATCTGCAAACATTGACAGCCATAACCCCCCTGTGTTTGCTTGTACTTTAGAAATGTAGATGCTGAAAAAGAGTGGACCCAGGACTGAGCCCCGTGGGACACCGCCTGTGACCAGCTGTGAGTCTGACATGGTGCCAGCAACTATGACCGTGTGGGTTCTGTCACCTAGCCAGTTTGCAACCCATCCTGCGATGTATGGGTTCACATCCAAGCCGATGGGTTTATCAATGATACCTGAGGGGGGTATTGTGTTGAAGGCCTTTGCCAGGTCGAGGTAGGCTGTATGGACTGCCTGACCCTCATCAATGGCCTCGGTGACTGTCCCTAAAAAGTCAACCAAGTTTAAAACGCATGATCTGCCTTTGACCAAGCCAAACTGGGTTTGATGCAAAGTATGCAAGTCCCCTATGTCTTCATCTATGAGTTCCATTATGCTCCTTCTCCATGGCTTTGCAGATAAGGCTTGTCAAGCTAATGGGATGGCAATTACCAGGGTCCGTGTAGGCACCGCCCCTGGGAAGTGGGACTACAGTCGCCTTGCGCCACAACTTGGGTACGTTACCTGAGGTGAGGCTAAGATTAAACAGCTGTCCTAACTGTGGGTCTAATTCCTCATTGAGGTCGTGGAGTACACAGCCGGGACACCATCTGGTCCCATGGATGCTGTGTTTACTGCCTTGGAGAGAGCATTTCCCACCTGTGCGTTACAGATGTTTCGGGGGCCACAATCCTTTGGTACAGATATCTCTCCATGTGGGGGGGGGAGGGGGGGAGATGTTTGCACTGAACCTGTCAGCCAGTATGTTGGCAATGTGTGTAGGTTCAGTAAACTTCACATCATTCTGAACCCAGTCTGAGCATATCTGGGAGTGTCCTCCCAGGTGTCCAACATAGCTAAAGAAGGCCGTATGATTGTCTGTTGAGTCCTTGGTGATATATCTGTCGGATTTGCCCTGGATGATGTCATGAGAGCTTGTAGTCCTTCACATATAATGAGCAAGGGTGTCATACCTTACAAGGAGTCTGCTCTGTCTTGTAGTAGCTACCTCCTTTCGTTGTAGAGCTTGTGTATGGCTGGGGTACACCAGACTGGATGCTTGGCTTTGGTACAAAGAGTCACAGTTGTGTAAGGGATTGCCTGATCCATGCAGTCCTGTAGGTGCTGGTAGAAGGCATATGTAAGTGATTCAGTGGCTTGAGGAATGTTTACTACTGGCTCAGGGGCCTTAAAGGAGACCACACTAGTGTTTAGAAGTGTGAAGTCGGCTTCTGAGAAAGCCATATGTATGGTAACCGGCACCACCCACAGCATTGTATGCCAATAGCAGAAGCTAATGTATGTTGTCCAAACACACGTGTCCGTACATGGAACATCATAGCAATAAACCACGCCTGGATGTGGGTGATGCTAGACATACCCACGGCAGACGTGGTGCATTCCCGAGGCCGACGCCCGAGAGACCACACACATAGCCGGCCTTAGGCATAGGCCAAGTAGGCAGCTGCCTAGGGCGACGCTCTGCTAGGGGCACCTTTCCAGCCTTTATTTGGTGTAGGTAGACCAGGATGGGGGTAGCGGGTGATGTGGTGGGGGCACCATGGAGTCCTTTTGCCTAGGGCACCACCTGACCTAAGGCCACACCTACAGTACCCACACCCAGACGCGGGTCATTGCTAGTATGCTAACATAATGGCACAGCATAATGCCTGTCCGCCGCCCAAAGCAGACATACGGCACCCACGGCGGTGCGGACGTACTGCGCGAGATGTCCGTAACCAATGTCGACACTGTCACGCTATGTGAAATAATGTCAACATAGCGACTCAATACTAAACAGCGACGGAGAGCCCGATGTCCCCGTTGCTGAGCTGTACAACCTGTTCCGCAATGTTAAATGTGTGTAGCAGAGCGGGACTGCCCCAAACTAAGCAACGGACATGTCCGTGGCTCGGTGGAAGCCGTCACGCAATGTTAAACCCATGTAATATAGCGATACAGGTTATAAATACCGAGGTTTAGTAATGGAAATAGGTCCGTTCGACCAGACCGTGTGCAATTACTATAACAAGATCTACAACGGGCATGCCGGTCAATCAGCGCACACGGTTAGGAATAATGGGGGCGGAGATGGTATCATAGACACGGACAAACCGTGCCCATGTGACTCGTCTGACATTCGTACACGGTCAGGGCAGTTTCATACACTAGGCGGACAAGACCAAACCCAAAGCACCACAGGAACACCCTGACAATCGAAGGCATGTATGCGTAGGGGATATAAGCCCCTGTGATCTGAATATCCCTGCGGTCACGACATATGCATCCTGGGCCATGAGTGGGAGGGAATGAGGAATGTTTAACATGTAGTACCACACCTTTCCCAGCAGGAGAATGGATGCCTGTGACGTACGTGAGTGCGGGGGGGGCGGGGATATGTAAATTTAGCTAAGTACCATGGGTATGCATGTAAATGAGACCGAACAGCTAACGTGTAGTGGTCACGGTAACTGGCAAACGTGAATGCAGTCCCGTTTGAATTACGACTATAGAACATATAAATGTGCACGTGTACGTAATGCGTCCATGCCGCAAAGACTGTTACATGTGTAAAGGTGAAAGTGTGTTCCGCACAGGTCCGTCAACCGGATCAGAGATATGTTACCGGAACAGTCACAACTAACACAGGCCACGTAACCACACAGACCCAGTAAACATATGTAACCAGAATACGGATATGCATGTGCGCCTGCACGTAACCCACAATTAGGAAATGCAAGTGCGCGTGTGCGTGTGTGATCCGCTCACAGCAGGGAATGTTAAGGCCATATCCTCCACATCAATCATACATGTCTCAAAACTGTCAGCCCCTGAAAGTGTGGAATTGGGCAATGCCATGTAAAGTACCGTTAGAAATAGTGAGAAACACACGCTATGTGATAAGACAAACATAGAATGTGGAAAGAATAACGTGTGCATTAGTAGTATGGATAGACGAAGGTTATGCATCAGTAACTCGACCCACTTGTCAGAAGGTGCCCCCGTACGAAAAGTGTTCAGTGGGCTCACACTTGTTGACCGGGCTAGGCTAGCTGGATATATGTCCAGTGTCAGCAGAGGCCCGTGGAGAAATGCTCCACACACAATAATAGCACAATATACCAAAGTACTCATATATGTAACCAAAGAAGAACAACAATAGAAAGTGTCCTGAAAGGACAGGTTACACACAGATCACAGATGACAGAAAAATATATGGCCAGTGGAAGCACGTCACAATTACGGGATCATGTCCCATAGAAGCAAGACAGTCTCACATGACACGCCAGCGAATTGCCAGATAGACACAGGTCAATGTAACACACAGCAACATTAAGGGCCAACCAGCCGTACACCATGCCCGAACCTGTACAGTGGAAAGGTACGGCATGGTAATTGATGTGTGCACACAGGTAATCCACAGACAGTAACAAAGCAAGGTATGAAACGAGGGGTTCACATGTATATATCTACACACAGCAGTCCGACGGCCCGTATATGACGCATGGACATAGATTTGTCACCTGAAAACAAGATGTAAACAACTACAGTTTAGTCCATATCATATTGATATAGTAATAATACAGTCATATTCATATTTAACATTGTGACCCTTATTTACATTCATATTTATACAATATATGCATGTAATTGTACTTATTTATTCCATGATTTGGAATCTTAATGCAACAATTATACACACTGATATACAAAAGCATTACCAACACACTACATTCTAAGGTTTACTCACAGCAATTATCAACTATGTTTTAATATACTGATGGTATTGACCAATATTGTATTTATATTAACACATCGTTGTTGTATCATTGTTTCCATTCAGTAATGTATGCAACACTGAGTTCTACATGTCACTTTATCATCAAGACTTGGAGCACGGTCCACTGAATTATGAGCAAGTCTATTAATTAGTTGACTTTAAACTGACTCTGAAGGAAGTATATAAGAGACGACTATCTAATGTATCTCGTACTCCGACGTTGCCCCATGTTAGTGGGTGAAAGAGCTCAGTATCCTATGACTGTGGAGTGTATCGTTTTTGTCATCGTCTGTCTTGGCATGGTTTATGTTCAAGAATGTCTTTTATGAAGATGACCAGGACTCAGGGTTTGCTGTATTTCCGCTTACTGGAACATGGATATAGATAGGCCAAGTAATACATAACATGGGTAAGAAGAAAGGAACAGTTTACCAAGAATAAACTAGGAAAAGGACCCACCAGGTCCTAAACCGAGAGCACCAAGCAAACACAATGTAGTGCTACGAAAACCAAGTGCTTCATAAATGAACCCAAATGGTGTAAATAAAGATGCAAGTTAGCAACTGCTTTAAATAATCCTCAGAAGTCCCAATAGGAAAGATTTGCCACTTTATTGTCAAAATAACACCACCAAAACAAGTAGATCAAGCGCCGGTCTTACCGGCTTTTTCAAGTGTAATTAGCTAAACCAATAACTCTAGCTTTTATAGAACTAATTGATTAAAATATCACCATGGTACTGATGTTTTATTTGGTTCAAATGGTTCACAAACAACTTTTAACATAAAGAATGAATTTGGTTTGAATTCATATAAGTTTTATACATACATTTTAACAATGCATTAATTGTGTCGAGCATTTTTAAATATGTATTTGTCTCTTTAATGCTTGTAGAAGTGGATTTAATTTATTTATAGTATGGTGATATTTTAATCAATTAGTCAATTAACAGAACGCACTTGCGCTATAAAAGCTAGAGTTATTGGTTTAGATAATTACACTTGAAAAAGCCCGGTAAGACCGGGCGAAAAGTGATCTACATGTTTTGGTGGTGTTATTTTGACAATACAGTGGCGAATATTTCCTATTGGGACTTCTGAGGATTATTTAAACCAGTTGCTAACTTGCATCATTGGATTTACACCATTTGGGTTCATTTTAGAAAAACCTGGTTTTCGTAGCACTACATAATATGGGTAGTCAAACAGACATCCGAGATTGGGGAACATACAGCAGCAGTCAAAACCACTGGCCAGATGGACACAGTCCAACAAGTTCTACACTTTACAAATGCACATTGGTGTCCATTGTAGGACCCCAAAAATTGATCCGTATGCAATATCAACCAGCTGCGATCGATCGACCCAGAAGAAGTGACAGCCATGACTACGGCACAGCTAGACATATGCACCACCAGCGTGTTTAAGGTTGATGACAAGTGTCCATGAAATGCAGAACATATGAACAGAAATTCCCAGATTGTCGAGTCCATAAAAGTACGTCCCCATCCCAGTCCCGCACACATGAAGGATGTGTAATGGGTACCATCGAGGGTTGCAGCCATGGGATCCTGGGTATGCAGAAATGGGGCTCGGTGTTGTTTGGCAGATAATCCGTTGTCCCGCCCCGTGGGAGGGGATGTGGGTATAGCACATGCCTTACTCCCCACTAATAATGCAAAGCATCCACTGGATAATGCTAAATGCAGGTGTGAAACGTGTACAGCCCTATACCAGTGCCCAGTAGGCAATTCCCATGGATGGACAAGCGTACGACCAAGATGGCACCCATAACTGGAAACCTGGTGGAATTACACAGCTGCAGTAAGGCATAACACAGGAAATACAGATAGGGACTACAGTAGACACTCCCCATACAAAGTCAGACCGCCGTGCGAATACCAGCGTACACAGCAGTCAATCTGCCAGCAACAAAATGGGGATCACTCGCTTCCATACTGCGGAACAAATGGGCGACCTGTGGAACACATACTAATGGCACACCAACAACGTCAACTAGGAAGGACATAGGATGGTTAAACTATGGCGTTCCCACTTATAAAGAACATCCTTCAATGAATTAATAGGATTAATGTCAATTGACCATGGAATACACCTAATCAACATAAAATAACCGCTGGCACCTTATGGCACACAATCCAAAAAACACATAGGTAGATGAAACAGTCAACGTAGAAATTGACCAGGACAGTGCCCAAATGGTATACAAAGGTTCCTTCATAGACAAGTAAGCGCTTTCACCCGTAGGCTCTGTCAGACTTACACATAACATAAAAGCATCCAGGCTTTGAATATCCCTCCTTACACTTTCATTGGTCAATTTCCCAGCAAACAATGAACAATTAACCACAGCATATAAAGCGCAGACGCAATGTTAACTACACACACATATATTAACATCTCCAAAAACATCCTATTAAAACATGTATTATATGATATTGTACTATGCCTAATACTCATCAATCAAAGATCTAACAATATAAATAGAAGATATGTATATCATATCAATGTAATACAGTGGTAAACAACTGAAAGAGTGGACTAATGTGTGTTAACTGTATATCTGTACCTAAACTACATTCCTGTTACTTGGGTTTAAGCCACCTGCTTCTCAAATGAGGCTTAATCAGTGTTTCATCATTCAGCCCTGGTGTGTGGTCAACTCTCCACCTAATAATCCATCTCAATCCGCATTCTAAAGCATAGTTGATGAGGTCCCCCCTCTGGTATTATAACCTAGCCTTTGTAAAACACTGAATGTAAACGTATGCCTTGTGATGTGCTCATAGCCGGCGTAGGCATACGCCAATCCTGCGGCTGCCTAGGGCGCCGCACTAGTAGGGCCACTTTTCTAGTAGGTATGTCATGTAGGTACACCAGGATGGGGGCACCATGTGTTGTAGTGGTGGGCGCCATGGAGCCCTATAGCCTAGGGCAGCGGTCGATCTAAGGCCGCTGCCGTAGGAGGGGTAGTACGGTCTGCAGGTATGTGCTGAAGTGCACATGAAACAGCGGTCTACAAGGATTACCCATAGTGGCGACACCTGCACAGACGGCTATAGCGGGACACACACGACCATGCATACAGCTCAGATAGACATACACACACCATAAACAGGCAATTATACACAAGGTTTATGGCATGTACGGGTACAGTGTCAGTACAGCAAGGATAGCTGTCTGCCAGAATGTCTCTGAGGCGTTCTGGAATACGGGCGTTGCATGGACAATGAGTGGATATCCAGCAGATTTCTTCTACAGATACAAATGCGGACACAATGTGGGGATGCAGCAGCATCGTACCACAGTTCTATGTGTCAGCCGTGCAAATATGCGATACATGGGACAGACAGCTGTCCATGCAAGAGCAGCGCTATGGGCACAACATAGGTATGTATATATAAACGAGAGAGATACAGACGGACACATGTGGCAAGGCCGTGAGTGTAATGTACACAGCACCACCACACCACAGCAGGGCGCACATGGAGAACATGCTACGGAGGTCGCCAACCACAGCAGGCACACAGGCAGTCCACGAGCTGCGTCTCACCATCCACAAACACAGAGATGGCGGCAGGATATAAGTGTTCTGTGGAAACTCTAAAGCCATACCCTATGAACCCATGCGGCTGGGAGCATAGACACACAGACACAGCTGGCAGGCATGGGGATTGACCACACCCCCACATACCCAACCGCACAACAGTATGACACAGGTATGGAACGCTATGTGGACCACTGAACACAGCACCGTCAGAGGCACACGTCCAGGTGGGTGACAACATCCGTAAAGGAATAGCCGCCGATAGCCAAGGTATGTGTTGCCAAGCATCTAAAATAACTACACTCTACTGGGGCAGCTGTGAATACACACACCCCACACACACACGGGGAAGGGCTGGGAGACAAACCTACGCCTACCTACATTAACACACTACAGCATGATGAACTTACAGAATGCGCTACCAAGATTACTGAGCACAGTGCTGTCAGAGGCATACTTCTAGGCGGGTGACATCATCCGTAAGGGAATAGCTGACAATAGCCAAGGTATGTGTTGCGAAGCGTCTAAAAGCATGTCCATTTGCAGAGGCAGCTGGAAACACACACACACACACACACACACACACACACACACACGGGGAAGGGCCGGGAGTCGAACCTACGCCTACCTACATGAACACACTACAGCATGATGAACTTACAGAACGCGCTACCGAGATTACTGAGCACAGCGCTGTCAGAAGCATACTTCTAGGCGGGTGACATCATCCGTAAGGGAATAGCTGACAATAGCCAAGGTATGTGTTGCAAAACGTCTAAAAGCATGTCCATCTGCAGAGGCAGCTGGAAACACACACACACACACACACAGGGAAGGGCCGGGAGTCGAACCTATGCCTACCTACATGAACACACTACAGCATGATGAACTTACAGAACGCGCTACCGAGATTACTGAGCACAGCGCTGTCAGAGGCATACTTCTAGGCGGGTGACATCATCCGTAAGGGAATAGCTGACAATAGCCAAGGTATGTGTTGCGAAGCATCTAAAAGCATGTCCATCTGCAGAGGCAGCTGGAAACACACACACACACACAGGGAAGGGCTGGGAGTAGAACCTACGCCTACCTACATGAACACACTACAGCATGATGAACTTACAGAACGCGCTACCGAGATTATTGAGCACAGCGCTGTCAGAGGCATACTTCTAGGCGGGTGACATCATCCGTAAGGGAATAGATGACAATAGCCAAGGTATGTGTTGCGAAGCGTCTAAAAGTATGTCCATCTGCAGAGGCAGCTGGAAACACACACACACACACACACACACACACACACACACACACACACACAGAGGGAAGGGCCGGGAGTCGAACCTATGCCTACCTACATGAACACACTACAGCATGATGAACTTACAGAATGTGCTACCGAGATTACTGAGCACAGCGCTGTCAGAGGCATACTTCTAGGCGGGTGACATCATCCGTAAGGGAATAGCTGACAATAGCCAAGGTATGTGTTGCCTACCGTATAGAAGCATGTCTATCTGCAGAGGCTGCTGGAAACACACACACGGGAAGGGCCGAGTCGAACCTACGCCTACCTACATGAACACACTACAGCATGATGAACTTACAGAATGCGCTACCGAGATTACTGAGCACAGCGCTGTCAGAGGCATACTTCTAGGCGGGTGACATCATCCGTAAGGGAATAGCTCACAATAGCCAAGGTATGTGTTGCAAAGCGTCTAAAAGCATGTCCATCTGCAGAGGCAGCTGGAAACACACACACACACACACACACACACGGGAAGGGCCGGGAGTCGAACCTACGCCTACCTACATGAACACACTACAGCATGATAAACTTACAGAAGGCACTACCGAGATTACTGAGCACAGCGCTGTCAGAGGCATACTTCTAGTCGGGTGACATCATCCGTAAGGAAATAGCTGACAATAGCCAAGGTATGTGTTGCGGTTGCCTAGCATGTCCATCTGCAGAGGCAGCTGGAAACACACACACACACACACACAGGAAAGAGCCGGGAGTCGAACCTACGCCTACCTACATGAACACACTACAGCATGATGCATTTACAGAACGCACTACCGAGATTACTGAGCACAGCACTGTCAGGAGGCATACCCCTAGGTGGGTGATATCATCTGCAGAGGCAAGGCAGCCGATAGGGAATGAAGACAGAGTGCCCAGTCACACAGCATGTTACCATCCCAAGGTGGGCGTACAGTAACACGGTAGTGCTGCAGTCGGGAATACCAACTAACTATGGAGCAGTACATCACGACATGGATACGGGATGCACCACATACAGTATACCCTATGAGAGGGCATCCGGCGTGCACAATGTAGGCAGCCATTGTGGCATAACAACCACATATGACTCACCTGGATGGTCACCATGGCTATGCAGGATGTCATTGGCCATGGCTAAACGCCTAGTAGCAGACATCGGTGCCGACTGTAGTGTGTACCCCCGAATGGTGTACTGGCCATGCCCTCACACCTAGCAGTTGCGAAGGGGAGACAGACATGCTCACGAGGTATCAACGCAGACGGGTGCGGTGTGCACTGTACTGTGTGTCCATCTACACAGCTGCTCACTGGGCATGCTCAGACACTTAGAATCTGCACAGTGCAGACATGCATACACATGGGGTGAGATCATGGAAGGCAGACTGTGGACCATCGTGTTTGTCCACCCACACAACAGCAACCCGGCCATGCCACAGACGTGGCGGTTGCGAAGGGGAAACAGGCATGCACACGGGGTATCAACGCAGACGGGCGCGGTGTGCACTGTACTGTGTGTTCATCTACACAGCTGCTCACTGGGCATGCTCAGACACTTAGAATCTGCACAGTGCAGACATGCATACACATGAGGTGAGATCATGGAAGGCAGACTGTGGACCGTTGTGTGTGTCCACCCACACAACAGCAACCCGGCCATGCCGCAGACGTGGCGGTTGCGAAGGGGAAACAGGCATGCACACGGGGTATCAACGCAGACGGGCACGGTGTACACTGTACTGTGTGTCCACCTACATAGCTGCTCACTGGGCATGCTCAGACACTTAGAATCTGCACGGTGCAGACATGCATACACATGGGGTGAGATCATGGAAGGCAGAATGTGGACCGTCGTGTGTGTCCACCCACACAACAGCAACCCAGCCATGCTCACACACATAGTATGTGCTACGTGCCGTCCGGCATGCAGACGGAGTGCACACAGTGCAAGTCACGGCCAGGTAAACCCGAACACATGCACAGGGTGGACACACATGCAGTTACACGTACACACACAGATGACAGCACAGGTGTCATGGGTGCAGGCTGAACATGTACACACACTGCAGTGAACACTGTAGCTGCCATGCCAGCAGCATGTCATCGGTGCAGCAGTATGCCTCACGGTCCAGCAACAGCATGTGACATATGTCCACAAGTCTATGTTGTGGTGTACGTCCGTCGTGCAGAGTACACATGTACTATCAATGATTCCACAGGTGTGATTTAGTCCACCCATACCGGTATACATGGACAGGCGTGCTCCACACATACCACGGGCCTGACACAGATATGACACATGACTGCAGCTGTACCACAGTGAAACAATGTCCAGATATGTCATATATGTGATTTCCTGGCTGTGTGCATAGACTGCACACAGGACACATACGAAGCCTGTGATGTACCACATGCATAACACAGGCGTACGCGGTAGTACACACACGAAGGGAAGGTGGACACATGTCTGTGGTATGCACCCCCTACAGGGTGTAGCGGTGTTCACTGGGACACATACCCTTGTACAGTTTGCCTGTGACAGCTGTGATACCATACCACAGTCCATGTTCCATGTATGTCGACACACATGTTACAACGTAGCAATGCATACACACATGGCAACAGGGGATACATGTGACACATGTACTGTGCACGGTGCAGCCGTGCATGAGCGGTGTCCAGTGTCCATAACAAAGTTGCAACCCCCTACCACATGCATACCCATCATGGGGGCCGTCATATGGTGGCATAATAACAGCATGCATGGCAGTATGTGTGTACACCATGTGTTTAAACACCTGTCCACATGCATGTGTGCAGGTGCTGGTCACAGGTGTGTCACACACCATCCTACCCTGCCATGTGCATACAGTCAGCTATGTTGCCTTTACATGACAGCGCTGCCATAATGCATACCCATCGGCCATGCGTCATCGACCATATGTCACATGGCCACTCTAACCCCTACCACCTCCCAAGTGCAAATATTGGCACAGCTGCCAGATACAGTGGTGGTACGCAGGATGCACTACATACCGCTGCACGCCTGCACATATCCCATATAGCGGGTGTGGCATTCTTAGCACCAACATGTGTGCAGGAATGTGTGCCCATGTATGCCACAGATCGGGGGGACTATGTGCCACGTGCCACACATCACTGTACACCATGGTACAGATCTGTACATACCTCAGTGTGGGGTGCATGGATGTGGATGGTGCAGTACACGCAACACGTCATCCCTCCGTGCAGACATGTGTGGTCACCACCATGTCAGTGTGTCAACATGTGTGTATGTCTGCTGCCTGTTGTGAGGGTGTATGCAGATATAGTGTTGTGACTGGACACTGACCACACAGGGTGACCATCCCGTACTGGTGCTGCATTGTACAGCCCTGTCAATGCCATACCTGTGAGCCTTACTGGCCACCTGTGCAAGACCACCCCCTGTGACATGGCACGTGGGTGCATTGTCTTGTGAGGGTGCTGACCACACAGACAGGTGTCCCCATCTGCACACAATGGGGTGTGTGCCATTGAGGTGTACGCACCACGATTGCGGACATATTCCTGTACCGGTACAGCATCCAACTGCTGCACACTGTGCACCACAGCTGACAGGTGACACCTGCGGTCAGTTGCCAGCACACTGTGTACGACACCTGCAGAATGTCACCATACCTGTACTGTGTCATGCCATGTATGTGATGTCTCTGTCCACCGTAGCCTGTGGCACCGACCACAGGCGTCAGGTGCAGTATATGTGTGGACATGTGCGTCATGTACCGTGTAAGCAACGTCACACTATATCTGGCTCCGTGCTCTGCAGGTTTACGTGTATAACCTCTCTTCTTGCAATCTCGACTGTCTGTTCTCTATATCACAAAAGCTCTGCACCTGCTCCCATAGTATTCCTACATAGGTAAAGTACATGTATACTAAATGGAGTACTACACTGGCCTAGAATCCCCTTGTGTACCCACTTCCCTATAAGTGCCTTCTGACCCAGTTACACAGCAAATGCATTCACGTTCTCTGGCATGTCGAAGGGTCAATTGCTAGTGACCTCTCCTGTTCAGATGGTGAATCTGGGCATCTTGGGCACTGTTACAGGTGCCTTATGGACACGGACAAGCCGCACCTCCCCCACTAAACATGATACATGTGAGAGATGCAACTATATGGCCAGACAGGGGGCTGTGCTCTCTCAAACCATGACCGGCAAGACCAAACGGGAGGGGAAGGACACCATGCACACCACAAACCCAGTGTCACATGTAACTATCGCAAATGCTAATCAAACACATGAACACACTAAGACATACCTGGAGGCACTGTTAAAACATGTCACGAACCTAACGAGCCCTCTGAAGCAGACACCCAAGCAACTGCCTCCACAAGACATAGGACATGCTACACATAGTTATCAACGTCAGTGTGCTAAACAGTCAGAGCCCCAAAGCCAACACACACAATGCCAGACACACTTGTCATGGGTGACGCCACTGTCAGACACACCGACGTCCCACCCACCAGACTGAACAAGGGAATGATCACAGTAGGCTGCCTGTCGGGCGCTGGAATCCACCACACAACACACGCACTCAGGTCACTCCGCAGCATGTACAAGTATGACGCGGTCATTGCCCATGCCGGTGTCAACGACCGGAGACATACCACCCTGGGATACATGAACGGAGACATAGAGGGCCTCTCAGATTGTGTAGCCCAGGCCAGCATGTCCCTGACCATGGGCAGTATCCCACCCTTATCAAGTATGATGCCACTATACTGGCTCCAAGTGGTCACCCTTGATAATATGCCTGGTTACCGGTGTCAGTCTGAGGGGATCCAAATTCCTCATACCTGGGATGACATGCTTGGCACGCCACGCCCCTTCACAAGGGATGGCTCGCACCTGTCGCCCCTGGTCTTCAAGGGTTTGGCTAAGGCACCTGCCACCCCCACAGTGCCCACTGCAGGCAAGGCTGGAATGGTAAACCTACCACCCTACACTACAAACCTGGAGAACATACAGGGTAATACTGCTCAGTGCCAGTGGTCTACGCCCAAGCTGCACGCCCTCAAATGCCCTCCTCAGTATGGAGGACATCGATGTCAGTGCTGTGACTGAAACATTGTTCAGGGCTGCTGAGAGCACCCTGGCACTATCAGGTCATACCCCATATCAGGCGTTCAGGACCATAACCCGGACCTAACACAGAAGGAGGGGGAGTCTCCATTTCCATGAAGGATACACACACCTCCAGGTTGGCAGACATGCACATAGCAGCGGGGAATATCCAGGTGCAATTAACCATGGGTAGGACTGCCCTACAGTTTGTTCATGCTACAGACCACCCTCCCAAACCCAGGATACCTGCACAGCCTTCCTAAAGACACTGGTGAGTATGAATGCTCTCACAACACCATCATATTGGGTGACATCAACCACCCATACATAGACCGGGAACATTACCCAGGACACAACACCCTACACCAAAGGTTCCAGGTGTTCATACACCTGAATGCTGTGGAACAACCATGCACCATACCCACAAGGGGGGGGGAACTATACTAGTTCTGATCATCACACATGGGGACGACATGCTCCACACAGGATGTACATCCCTCAACGGAGAGGTCAGACCATATAGTGAACTCACTGGAGATCTGCATCCTGCACCCAACACCGGCATGGGAGACCACAGTGGAGACCTCTCCACAGTGAACCACACACGTCATATGACTGGTGTGGTACCCTACAAGACCTCCATGCCAGTGGTAAAAACAGGCCACACTGCTGAAACCTACGAGCACCCCCCAGGTATGTCTGCACCAAGCGATCCCTGATAACATCAGGACCTTGTCCACCAAAGGCAGGCACATGGTCTGGTGGACCCCAGCCATTGACAAACCATACAACAAGAGTTGAAAGCTACTACATGACAGAGCAATATCAGTACCAGGGAAGGCATCACTGATGAATACCGGCATTAACATACGATCACTCATACAATCATCCAAGGCCACCTGTGGGACTGGACTTGCAAAGGACACATAAGACAACCATAAGGCCTTCCTTAGCTATGGTAGGAACATGAGTGGAAGCACACAGTTATGTTCGGAATTACTCCAGAATGGTACAATGATCACTGAACCCACAGACATTGCCAACAAACCAGCAGACAGGTTCCGTGCATACATCTACCCTCCCTCCCCCCCAAGAGGGGACGTATCCATCCCACCAGAGTCTAGCCTCCCAAACATCCCATATGCCCAGGGGAGAGCTGATATCTGTTAAGCAGTGAACACAGCATCAATGGGACCAGATGGTGTCCCCAGCTGTGTGCTACACAACCTCAATGAGGCCCTCACCCTGCACATAAGGCTGCTGTTTCATCTTACTATGGGCTACGTACCTGATGGATGGCATACGGCAACTGTGGTCCCACTACACCAGGGTAGTGCTCCTATGGACTCTGTACATCCCTGCCCTATAAGCTTGACAAGCCTTGTCTGCAAAGCTATGGAGAGGTCCATACTGGAGCCCATAAATAAAGACATTGGTGTACGGCAAATACCGGAACATACCCACATCGGCTTAGTCAAGGGCAGATCCTGCCTCCCGAACCTGGTCGACCTGTTTGGAGGAGTCACTAAGGCCATTGATGGGGAATGCGTCGGTTTGCACAGACTACCATTAACTGGCGGGAGCGTTCAAACCACACTCCACGTGGGCATCATAGAAAGGCTCACCAGCATACATGTAGAGACATATGTCACACAATGGTTTGCCAACTGGATGGAGGTCAAACCCCACAGGGTTGGTGTTCCTGGTGCCATGTCAGACTCCAAGCTGGTCCCAAGTGGTGGCCCACAGGGCTCAGTCCTGGGCCCCCTCCTGTTCAGCATTCAACTTTCCAATGTGCATGCAAACATAGGGGGATTGTGGCAGACAAGGTATGCAGATGACTGCACACCGGCCACCATACACAACACCCCATCAGACATGGACATCCACCTGGGGTCTCATAGATATGGATAACTGGTGCCAGAGCCATGGCCTGAAGCTACATGCCAGGGAAGGTATAGACCTACCCCTTGGGAAAGACATGTTCACCCCGAATTACCACATAGGTGGTAATCCATTAAACATGGTGGGCGTGATCAGGGACATGGGTACCAAACCTGTCGGTAAACTCTCGACACTCACATTGCCAATGTGGTTGGGGAGACATTCCACTGTGCCCACCTGGTCATGAAGGGATTCACATCCACATCAGGGGAGGTCATTGTACCCCTGTACTCTTCACACATCGGACCAATAATTGGGTACAACGCCACATTTGGAATGTACCTAACCTGACACCTGCAGCACTCGGAAGGACCTCAAACATTCCACAACACAGGGATAAAGGTGCTGAAACATATGTCACACGCTGCCCGACTGAGGGGACTCCGACTGTATACCTTCTCATACCATCTGCTCTGAGGTAATCTGTGCCTGACATACACGGCCATGTCCGACCTGGGTGGCATGGACATGTTCCACCTCCTAGGCTCCAAACAACCACGGGCAAGGAAGCAACTGACAGAAACCTCAACACGGACATAAATAGGACATGCTGGAGGGACAGGTTCATTGCCCAGAGACCCCCTACAACATGGAAAGGATTCCCAGCCCCTGTGAAGCAGAGCCCCTCACTGACTCTGTCCAAGAGTAATCCTGACGTGTGGATGGGAGATCGTAGGTATGCGCCAGGCATCATCTCTGTGTCACTGCTGGACAGAGGGACAGCGGACCAATGGATATAGTATCCTCATCCTAAGGGGTGGTGAAAGCCACACACACTCTGGCTAGGCTTACACATGCCGTAGGGCACATAGCCTGGTATGTACCTATGCACCTATGTACCTATGTAGGAGTCCATGCAGGTTGCGGGTACCTGTGGTATGCTGATATTGCCAGATGTGCCTGTGGGTAACCCACAGCTACATGTGGGGACTGATAACAGTGCTCCCAGTAGGCACATGCAAGTACACCATATGAGGCATACAGGTTAACAGAACCAACATGGTGCTACACATGTAACCGTCACACATACCGTGTACACAGCTCAATGTATGCTGCACCTGCACTACATGGTATGTCTGCTGCATGATGTCAGTACACAACCCGTCACATACGCACCTGTCACCTGTCATACACAACCACTGCAACATACACATCACGCACTATGCGGACACAGGTATCACATACACCTCTCACTAACTTGTCCACCCTGTGCATCAGAATATATTTGCATAACCGTGCACCGATGGTGTGGATGACAGTGCTGTGGCAGAGGCTTCATCATATGCACAGGGTGATATGTGTGCCAGGGGCATAGGCTGTACAGATGGATGACATCATGTGTGTGTGTAAGGGCCAGTGCATTTACTGGGCATGACTGTGCAGAATGCATGTGGATGTGGTGGAGCCCTACAGTTGTGTCTGCTGTGTGTGGGTATGTGTGTACACAGTTCAGCCATCTGTGATGCCTACACGGGGTATACTTGGCAGCCCCAGACTGTACAGTGCAGGTTGTACGGCTCACTGTGTCCGTCTGCGGCCACGTGACCCGTGCCTGCCTGGGGTCGCACGGGCACTACCGGGTGGAGGTATGGAGTGGCCACTCTCCGATGACACACGTCCACTGGAACCGTGTCCACGCTGGGACCGGCCAGGGCCACGTCCACGTAGCCTGCTGTGTCCTGGTGTGGTTGGTGTAGCACCAGCTGCACTGCTGCTGCTACCGGCACTGTGTGAGTGGGCATGAGAGGTGGCACGCACACGTCGACCGACACTAGGTGGTGTTGCTGGCCTACGGCCACGTGTCCTACACCTCACCCCTGCCAGGTGTTCCAGCACAGACAGCTCATGCTCGCGGATTGACATGCCTCGGTCGAGGATTCCAACCATCTCACCTAATCGCCTATCCAGAACATTAGCAAGCTGCTGTTGAGCATTCGCCAATGACTGGATGTTCTCATTTAGGGAACGGATTGCGGCCCTCTGCAGCCTCTGCCCTTCTTGGTTCTGCCGTTCAGCACGTGCCTGTGCCGCCATTACAGTCTGGAACATGCGTCTGGTGATACCAGCTGCTGCACCCTGTACAGCAGGTGCATGTCTGCCAGAGCTCCTCCTACGAGCAGCACCAGCCACATGCCTGTGTGGCACATCACCAGTCATTACACTGGCAACATGGTGTGTACCCGCACCTTCTGTAGCCACCACACATTCCTGCTCAATGCCAACAGACGCTGACTGTCCTTCCTCTATGGGCAACGGTGATGTGGTATGTGTCGGCATCAGAACCGTGTGCGGAGATGAAGGGGACCTAGGTGGGATGTTAACCAATGGCACAGCTTCTGCCCCTGACAACCCTGCCTGTGCCTCATGCATATGGTCATCACTGCTAGTGTCTGTGGGGACACTAGCATCAGATGGACCACAGGAGGGGAACGCACCTACACCACCTGTGAATACAAAGACATACTGTAAGATACATTACACACACGCAGACACACACGCAGACACACACACACACACACACACACGCAGGAACACACACAGACACACACACACACAGACACACACACGCACGCACACACACACACAGACACACACACACGCTGACACACACGCAGACACACACACATGCAGACACATCATGCATGTGATATTGCAGATGGCATGCAGCATTCTCACACCACAGCTCAGTGAATGCAGGCCAGACATTAATAGTGGTAGTATGCATACTGCCCTGGGGTGCACACTACATCAAGCAGGTGTCATTTCAGTAGGCATGCAGTACACACATTCATGGTGGTTTGCATGCATCACCAAGATACACCGTGTGGCCACAGGCAGGTTAACAGTACACATGGCTGGCATCACTTTGACATGTACTCCGCCAACATGTGCGATAACATGTGGACATGTGACAATGGTGTCCCACCACATGCACCGCATCATACTGGGCGTCACAGTGCAGTGTTATGTGTACAGGCTACAGATAGAATGCATGTGTAACAAAGATGTCTGTGCAGGTGTGGTTGGTGTGAGCTGTGTACATAGCTATACAGTGGGGAGTACAGGCACTGTGCCACTGCATGGCAGCAAGACACAGGTATGTTTCTGTGCGATGCGTAACATGGACGCATTGCATTGCCATGTCTGCAACACAATCATGCTGTTCCACAGCACGTATATGGTAGACATGGGTGGCACCTCCAGTGGCTGCAGACAGGCATTGCAGTTGTCTGGTGTACCACATCAGATGTACAGGTGGTCAACTACAGCTATGATCGCACTATGTGTGGACAAAGTGCAACGGTGTCTACCCACTCCAGATGTACTGTGTGGCAACATGCCTGTGGGTATCACCCATGGCCATGTTTGACTGGGTCATGGACAATTGTGTGTGATGGGCATCGTGTACACATCCCTGTGGTGGCCCATGTGACATACATCCATACTAGTCTGAGGTGTCACAATCGCGAGGGCTATGCAGACAGTGTGGATGTCTGCTATGTCGGACGCAGGTCATGTCATGGTGTGACAATGTTGCAGACAGAACACCACATGCATGGGACATGTCATGTGCCATGTCACAACGTGTGCACACAATGCAGGGGCATAGGTCACATTGGTAACACCTGTGTGTTGGCCAGATCACAGCTCACTATGTGGTACTGTGTGCATACCACAAATGGCATTCCGATGCATACTACATATGCAGCCATTGTAGAACACCTCCACCATTGTATGCATAGCTGACTGCACATATCACACCGATGGGTTATGTGGTGTCATGCCGGTGTATACTAACGGTTGTATCCACTGTACATGGGTGGCGTGTGTGTCAGGTGGTGCAACCTGTATACCGTGACTGGAGCAGACCCAGGTGTGCATGTCATACCTGGCCACATGGTGAATATCTGTACACTGTAACATGCCTGTTACTAGCAACAGTCTCACCTGCGATGGACCCATGGCTGTGCGACACGCCAAAGGTAACTGTATAGGGGCGACACAACAGTATACACATTATCCATTACTGTAGCCACAGTAAGCACTGTGCATGTCACATCATGTACCTGTGTGGTAGCATGTGTTATGCACATGTCTGCAAACACAACGTAGCATACTGTAGTATGCAGCTTGTGTGGCCATATACCTGGCGTGTGTAGGTACATTATGTGGTGTACTGTGACACCCACACCTACATCAGTTATCATACACACATGCAAGACTGACTTACCAGGCAGCTCCAGGCTCGTTGGTTGGGAGACACCCACCTCCACGATAGCAGCGAGTGTTTCTGCATGATGTTCCCTGGGTGTCCCCAGACTGGCCAGGAGCTCCTCCGTGTGTGTGAGTGGGTGCTGGGTTGGTGGCCCACCACCTGTTCCACCTTGTTCTCTGGCGATTGTGGCAGCACGTTGTTTCGCGTGCCGTATTAGGTCTGTGCAGTGTCGGCGTATCTGCTGGTAGGTGTGGTTGTTGCCACCAATGTTGTTCACCCTCCTGCGCATATCCTGCCACAGATCATCCCGCTGCTGTGCTTGCTGTGGAACATGGCTGAATAGCAGGTCATAGTTGTCATGGAGCAACGGTATGATTACGTCATCCTCCTGGCGGCTGAAGGCTGGCAGCCGGGAACATGGCATTATCTGTAAGACATAATGATGGTGACAGGTCACATTTACACTGATGTACTGGCATACCGCTGGACATACATTGCTATGACATGTACGACATCTGCACAGTAATCTCTGCGATGCATCATGGCACTGACACAGCTGACATGTTGCCGTCACACCATTAAGCAGTGGGTATCATATCATATCTGTGTGTCAACTCATCACACTGTACACACACCATGTTGATGCTAACCTGCTGTGGACATGTGTACCTGCCTGCACCTGTGTTCATACCAGTTGGCACGTGTCCCACTGTGCACACAGTTCTACTGTTCACCTGGATGCTGTGTATATGTCACTAGGCATCGCGTACGCAGCCATTATGAATGTCAGCAGTGGCACTGCACACATACACATGGACACCTGTACATGCATGTGTTGTGCCATGTACATCTACAAAGCACTGTACGGGTGTTGGACGACCTGCCACGGCTCACCTGTATTGCACATGTGATACACATGGGACATTGTGTAACCATATGACATTAGCAGGGAAGGTCATACATAGCATGTCTTGGCAGCAGACGTTGTACACCAACACACAGCACCTGTGACACCACAGGGTGCATCAGTGCCACATTTCTGCTCTGGACGGTTGATAGTGCAAGTGCCATTTGTCCATCGCACCATGTATGACTGTGATAACACGTGCAGCCTGGCTGGGCAGGGCTGCATGGTATGACAGGGTATGTCACATACATGGCACAGGGATGTGTTCCACCTGGGGGGTACTGATATTGGCAGGGTGGCTGTCCATTCCATATGTCATTGCTATGTGTATATGGACATTACACATGTCTATCATCATGGTGTGGACAATGGCCTTCTGCAAGGTAGGCAGCATGCTGCTTGGTGGGGGTGTGTATGGTGCATGCTGGTATCGCACATCCATGCATACACATTACCCCTGACAGGAGCTATGTGCTGCGATATTGTTCAACACAGTGCTGTATGTGCCCACACACTGCTATCCCGTGCACATGGATGGTAGCCTGGCCTGACATGGGTACCACATATGTCTACATCCAGTGCCTGCTGCCACCCCCATGTCAGCTGGTGCACCACACAGCACCATCCCTCCCACAGGGACCATGGTGTTGGGCACAGCATAGGTATCCATGTATGGGGACAGGGATGTTCACATAGCAGGGGCACTGATGGTATCATCCATCGGACCATACACGTATGATGCACACCTCACACACACAGCCCATGCAGTATGTTGTTCGCAACACTGACACAGCTATACTGCTAGGCCAGGGACATTCCCAGACGTACATACACAGATGCGTGAACATCTGTCTGTGGCATGGGCTACAATGATGGTGGGGTTCAACACATAACTTGTTTGGGTGTGGCTGGTGAAGACGTTCTGTGCACATGTCTCCACAGTAAGCCTGTTCTACAGTAGCCAGCGGTGATGTGCTGTGCACATGTCAATGCTGCACATTGTGTTGGTGTCTGTCTGTCCACAGGCCAGTGGTGGAACACACATGGGTATTAGTGATCATATATGCATGCCACCCTGTACTGCTGTACTGCTCGGGTGCTAATGTGTCATGGACATGCACACCTTACCCGGACAGGTGGTAGTGGGTTGCCACCCGTACCCATCTCTTCATGTGGGTTGCTATGATCCAACACCCTCTTTGTATTGTATGTTCAGGCTATGCACCTGTGTGGGGCATGTGGGCATGCAATGCACTACTGCGTACCTTTGCACCCATTGCAGAGCATGTCACACAGGTACACTGGCAGCCATACACTTCACAGCTTGATGATGGTACAACACGTGTTGTACACACGTAACACATACCCTGTGGGACATGGTCATATGTACAGGCATGTCCAACAGTCACGTACCACTGCTACCCCTACATGACGGATATGCAGTACATGTGGCGGTACAGCAACTGTCACATGTAGTCGTGCAATGCCCCCTACCTACATGGCGTGGTACTGCCTGTGGGGATATCGTCTGCATCCATGCTGTGCCCATAGCTGACAGTTGTACATCGATATGTGCAACATACCTCATTTGGTGTTCTCATGGGTGCATGTTCGACATGGCTCCGCATTGTTTGTGTCTGTCACACAGTCATTGTTGTACATGGTTTACATGCCAGCCATGGCTTACTGTGTGTGATTCCATGTACTTCATTGGGATACCATCATTACACATTATAACAGCATATTCCAGCCATCACATAGCCTTCCTAGATGACACTGTTAGCCAGCCAGTAGTAGGTGTTCCGCCATCTGCACATAGGTCACACAGTACGAGGGGGCTGACACCCATTCTGGGGACAGGGTTCTGACAGCTGTGGATGGGTGTGATGCTGTCGACAACCATGACTGCACCTGATGGTCACATCTGGATGGGTAACATTCACAACACACACCTACCTTCACGTAGTAACACATCATCTACAACAATGGACGTTCCTGCCAGAACAATGTGTGCAGTATGTCTGTATGACCACTGCAGGCACCACTGGTGGCCCCCAGCATGGCAGCCAACAGCACCAGTGTATATCCCGTGGAACCATGGGTTACACCATTCACAACACACCTGTCTCAGATGACCCTGTTGTGGATCACAGTGCAGTTCCACACATCATGTTACACTAGGCATCATGCACTGATATGTTGCGGACGTGTGAACAGCTGTGCAACTCAACATATGCACACATGACACATCACCTGGTACAACATATCTGTCATACAACGTGTTATTGTGACCGCCCTGTGATGGCATTACACAGGCTACGTGTACTGGGACATGTGATGGCTCACGGTATATTCACCCTCTGGGTGTGTGTCTAGCCAAGTGTACAGTAGGCAGTGGT
The DNA here is from genome assembly GCF_019279795.1 of Protopterus annectens. Classification (NCBI taxonomy): domain Eukaryota; kingdom Metazoa; phylum Chordata; order Ceratodontiformes; family Protopteridae; genus Protopterus; species Protopterus annectens. Next base: position 1,457,789,114 of record NC_056743.1, read on the forward strand.
CTGAACACAGGGACACTGTACATTGACCTACTCTGTCACTGCAACTGTTGCCTATGCTCATACTGTACTTATACAGGCATGTGGTATCTGACCACTATGACAGTCCTGGTCGACCACACTGCTGTGGCACACATGACCTGCGGACATCTGCCTGGGGTGTGGAGCACACATGTACATCTTCACATGCTATACTGCCTCTGTGGCGGTGTCACATGACTGTCTCCAGCAGGGCTGTAACAGGCAGGCACGGCATGGGGTCATGTGGGACAATGCTTGCACCTTCCACTGTGCTGCACACAAGCAAGGCACACACACTAGTGCACCACTCACATTTATCTGCGGTGCCTGGGACCTGCCTCCCTGCTCTGCACAGCACACCTGCAAGTACAGATTGTACACGGATCATACCTCCCAGGCACATACCTGGACTGCAACACACACAGGTGAGGGGATCCCACATCACACAGTGTTTTGCACACATACTGGATATTTGCCAAACACAATGCATCGTAGGTGCTCCATGTGCAGATACCCATGTTTGTGACCGCTAGACACATTGTGACACGCAACAGAGCTTACATTGTACACCACAGGTTACTTGCTGTCTGTGTTGTCATACTGTACATTGGGCCTCAGACAGCTGATACTGCCATGTGCTGACAGCAACCCACACTTCCCTAGAATGGACACCCATGTACCCGCACATGCTTGAGGTATGCACTCCACCCATATGGGTGACAAATTACACAACACATACCATACCTACACTACCCTCAGCATGCACAATACCTCCATGTGTCTGGTGTGTTAAACCTGGGGTTATCCCCCCTTTGGTAGGTGAACACATATGCTTCACGGCCCTGCTAGCCACACCCTGGACACACACGCATCGCAGCATACATGGAACATGTGTTCTACAGCCAGTACTACTGACGTCTGCTGACAGGAGTTGTTAATGGCATGACACCCCAGCAGATGGACAGTGTACATAACTATGCTGACACATACCACAGTGCACTTCCGTAGCATGTACACAATGGTAGGGACCATGCTATTCCACACAGAGACATGGCGGTACTGACCTTTTCACAGACGCCACGGTGGTGGTCATGTTCCATGCACATCTGCTGTATGGGCACATGTGCAGGCTGTTGCACGGTGGTGTATATTCACATGTGTGGGGTGCATCACTTGTCAGCCATGGTGGGTCCCCGTGGCCCATCACATGCTCCAAGGCTAGCTACCTAAACATGACTGCCGCACATTGCAGTGTGGGTCCTCAGGCAGTGTGGTGGTATGTCTGTGTTGTTTGGCTACATCCACATTCAATGTCACGTACAACAGTCTCCCAGGCATTGCAGACTGAGATAATGTTGGCGACATGCCAGGCAATGGTGTACTTACCAACAATACACACTCTCACTCACTACAGGGTTGCAATCCATACATGGACATGATAGTGTCCCTGTGGACACATACATGGTACTGCCATGCACACGTTAGGTCCTAGGACACTGGCCCAATGTCACCTTCCGATCTTCCTAGCTGTTATGTCCCGCCAACCTGTTCGGTATGTGTCTCCACACCAGCCCACTGAATTCACTGCTAGCCTGTTGTTGGACATTGTGTACCTTGACCGTCACACTGCCACATCTATCGCACTACACATGGGTGGCACTGCATTGCACGTGTGGGACTGCATTCGTACACCCATGACTGGACCATTCTGTATGGCACTGGGGCACATCCTCACGAACGTGCTTCACGCACACATTGATGACCTCCATGCCTTTACTGGCACCCTTGTCAGGCTTCTGTGCGCCACAGCACACCACATACACATGTTGGCCACCTGTCATACCATTGCATGGGTGGTTGATGTGGTACAGAGGGCAACAAATCAGACATTGTCCTCACATTGCCCTTCAGCACCATTCCATGTTCTGGTATTGGCAACGTACACATCCACCTGCACATCATACCCTGTGTCTCAGGATGTTAGGCTATATGACTCCTGGACAGGACACACAGTGGTGCAAGCAGATCATGATACCTACTACATGTCAGGTACATATGGCATTACACAGTCCTCAGTCATGGGGCCCCTCATGTTCACTATTTGCTTACATACACAACATGCTGTCACAGAGTACTGTCCATGCCTAGATATCCCACATCTACATACCTGGCACCATTATAGCTCCACCAGCTCGTACTGATAACAACCATAAGGGTGTCGGTGTGGCAGATACATCTTGTGGGTGTCATGGCATCAGGATGCATGACACATGGTGCATGCACATCACCTTTGCATAGCAACATTCATCCACTGACTATCACATGGATACTGGCCCCGTACATGCATATCAAATTGTACATGGTTGCTGTACACACAAATGCCCCACATGGTCCTGTGGTTACCGTATTCCACTGTGGCATGGATACACTTCTGCAGGGCCACACCTATCTATACTGTGTGTGATGCTGGTACATAGGTAGCCATTGTACCTGTGGCATACACACATCTACGCATGGTCAAGGTTGCAATACCACATTCGTGGTGTACCTTCCCCAACGGATACGACCTTACATGGCACAGCATTGTCATGCCATGATGTGTACCAGGCTCAGACAGTTTACATATGCGGCTGACAGACGGAAAACACATCTGTACACATCTGCATACCACATACACAGGGGTGTCTTCTGCTCTGACACGGACCATGTCCTCCGCATTACTGATGCATGTACTACTCATACATGACAATTGCAGTGGGTAGTGTGAACGGACCACTCATGGATATGTGCACACATGCCACATTGCATGGGCTGGGCTTCTGTGTTACTTCCGCAGACACAACACACACCATGCTGTGGAACATAGGTCCTGTGCACATCCCACACTGACACACAGTGGCACTGTTCATGTGATAGCTCCCTTGCTGTTTGAGTGACATGTAGTCATGGTACCACCACAGCAACAGTACTGTGTAAATATGCAGTTGACACCCACCTCTGCTGTTCACTGGACACTACTATGGGGAGGTGACACTACTGTGTACACTGCACATGTGTTTACACATGGACCTGCCAGACTTCATTGTTGCCCACATTGCACCTGCTACAGATCGTTTGGGCATGGTTACTTGGTGTTCCTTCCATTTCGGATGGCTATTATGCTACTACTCTGTCCCATATCTACAGGCCATATGTATCCTGTTATTGTACATACCAATAGGCAATTACTCCATTTTTGCATGATATGCCTGTGATACTGTGCATGATGTCTGTCATATCCACCATGACAGCTTTACATTACACATAGTTGACATAGTATCCCCTACTGCAAGGCATGTGTGCACGTCGGGCGCACATTACATATGACATCGGCGGTATATGCCCATACACATGTGTGCTGTGACAGTATACATACATGTCCTATCCCTTGCTATGGCACTTCCTTGTTGGACATCCACTGCCAGCATCGGCGTGTGGTGTGGCATTGTTCTCTGTTATGCCCCCCTGTGGCAGCCCTTGTGTCATCCCGGCTGTGTACATGATGTCCCACTGCTGTGCACACGGTGTCTGCAGTCGTTGGTATGCTCAGCTGGATAGCACTACATAACCACCTTTCACCACTCTCTGCATTATGGACAAGTATCATTACTTACAAACACCATTCACATACAGTACAGCTTCGTCATACACATCATGCGTTACACACCCGTACATATCGTTGGTTCTACATACCTTGTCGGTGTTTCGTTCTGTTTTTCGTTCCGAGTATCGGTATTCCTGTTTCTCACTCTTTCCGTTGTACACTGCTGGTTCGGTATGAGCATACAGTTTGAATATCCTGGGAGTCATCCTTATATCTGTCGATACCTGCAACATGTGGGTTCATCACACCAATTGCTGTTCCTCAGTGTGTACATGTGCGCATATCACCTGTGCATCTACTCCATTCGTACATTACGCGTCGTAACTAGGGTATGGTTGCATTCCTCACCTGGGCATTGGCTATTTGCCCTACCTTCGTGGAGATGGTCTGTATTGTGTTATGTTATGTGTAACTGCAGCCGCTATGTGTGGCAACAGGTACATTTCGCAGTGGTGTTAGCCGTGGATTGTGTGTGTTGGGTATGGTATTATGTTCGACATGTGGGTGTCCCTGTCCTGACGGCGTCTGTTGATGGCGTTTTGCATTCAGATGTGTAACATAGCTGTTGTATTCCTTTAAACAACGGATGCAAGTATGGATCCACTGTTGATAGTGTTTCCCACGCGAGATGTTGCGGTTATGCAGCTGTCATTGACTGCCTGTATGTTTGTGCTGCTATTACGGCTTGTATCCCTTTAATATGTACGATGGGGAATATCGGAGGTTGTAGGTGACGGATACGGGTTGTGGGCCTTGCATCTCTACGTACACGGTATGCTTGTCTGTGTGCTCCATCCCTGCCTGGGGAGTTGACAGTTAATTGTCTGTTGGTCTGGGAGTGTAGGTTGTGTTGTTGTCATGTGGTGCTGGTATCGCCTGCGTGTGTGCTTCCTGCATGTATTCCTCCATCACATCGATGGTATATCTGTGGTTGTTTGTACGTGACGACTATCCCTTGTCATTCGGTCCCAGATATTTACAGTCATTGTGGTCCTGTACTTGGGTGGCCTGTTTGCCAGTGGTTGCCACCTATTCAGGTGGCGATTGCTTGTTTGACACTTGTAGAACACACAGCGGTGTTTACGGGCCGATATGTGGCCACGGTCAGTGCCGGGGTAGCACATGCGTATTTCCGCGGTACATACCTATTGCTGTGTGACTTTGCCGACGTATCGTTTTGCAATTAGCATATCGGTGTCATACATACGGTCATGATTAGTACATACATCCTTTCTATTTCATGTGGGGTATATTCCTGTGCTACATTCTGGGACATTGTCACTTTGCATCGTTATACGTCGCCACACGCCTAGCCAGGGTGGGGCTCTCAGTACTACTTTGGGACTACTGGTGTACATATGCCTGTGGCTAGTGTACTGTATGCCTACACATGTTATTCCACTCTGCCTCTAACATGGCACCAACATACACATTTTACAGAGGCACACACATTACACTCGCACAGCGACACACACGGCACCCTCACCGCACACATACACATACTGCGGCAGTCACGGGGACGGTTGCACACAGTACCTGCATGGGCCGCATCACTGGTGGCAGTGTCTACCTCCCCCTCATATCATCATAGTATTACCCGCGCATGTACTGTTACTGTACTGTGGCCTGGCGATCATTCCGACTCGCGGTTATGCATTTCGGTATGTTGACCTTTCCATGGGTGGCGGTTTCCTCTTCTGTTAAACCTCCCGGATGCTCAGGTTGTCTTTCACTATGTATACTATGTACAGATATCGCGTGTTACATCTCTGTCACCTTACATCCCTGTGATTCCCTGTCTTACCTGTGGTACTTATATGTATATGTGTACATATATTTCTATATATGTAATTATATCTATCTACATATCTGTATATGCACATATCTACATGTCTATATGTATACACCTTGCGGCGAATGTGGCAGCATACAGCAACGCCGTCTGCTGTAGGACCCGCGTACGGTTCAGGTGTTGGCGTTCCATGCTCCGCTGGCTGTTGGGTGTACAGTGTTTGGGTGCTGCCTATGTTGGAGTCACACATGGGGCCACCCATACGGTACACTTTACGGGTGGTCATGTTTGTGTGCCGTCCATTTCACTGTGTGTGCAGGTAGGGAGGTGTCAGTCCATGGGGCCTACGCTGTCAGAGTATGTGCTATACGTTCCCTCTTTGCCAGGGCATAGGCATATTGGGTATGCCTCCGTCTGTCTACTGGGGCTGGCACAGTGTGTTCATGGTCCTGAACCCTCTGTGCCTGGACTGGCCTTGGCAGTTGTGGTGAGCTTTGTGACCCTTCACCATTATGTCCCTGCAGCAGCTGCTTCCGCAGGATCATATTATGTAGCATGGCACATACTATGAATATGTGGGCACATGTGCCTGGAGAGTACTGCAGGGCTCCACCGGATGTATCCAAGCACCGGAACCATGATTTCAGCATTCCAAACACACGCTCTATGATTATTCTGGTTTGTGCATGTGCCTCATTATGGCGTTCTTGCATGTGTGTGTGTGTGCATTTCTGATGGGAGTCATCATCCACGGCTCCAGTGCATAGCCAGCATCCCCCACAAGGTGGCCTTGTGGGATGTCCCCCCTGGCGAATACCTGGTACAGCTGTGAGGCATGCCAGATATGGGAGTCATGGTAGCTTCCAGGGATGCCAGCACACACATCCATGATAATGCCCTGCGCATTGCACACGACCTGGCAATTGATGGAGGGGAATCCCTTGCGGTTTATGTAGCGTCTACCCTGCTCCCCAGGTGGTGACTTGATTTGTATGTGCGCACAGTCTATCGCACCCAGTACCTCCGGGTATTGTGCCACACGGTGGAAGTGGCACATATTGCTAGCCAACTCCTCCTGAGATCTGGGGAAGTATATATGCTCATTGGCATGTGGTAACATGGCATCCAGAAACTGGTGTAGTACCCTGGGTGCTGATGCCTGTGAGATGCCCATTGATGGGGATATAATGGTAACAATAGACGTATGCAATTTATTTACATCTATACCACATGATATAGGATTGATCTGGCTAGAAGAACAACTTTTTGAGTCCAAAACATTTGACCAGACAAAAATCAACACTCTGATTAGCCTTATGGAAATTGTACTTCATAACAATTTCATATACTATGAAGGGAATTATTACAAACAAATTGATGGAGTTGCAATGGGGGCAGCATGTGCCCCCATGTATGCAAACTTAATTATGACATACTGGGAGTATAATTATATATTTAATAGTCCATTCCAACAAAATATTAAAATATACTCCAGGTACTTGGATGATATCTTTATAGTATGGGACAATGATGAGATAGCACTAAAAATATTCCTTGAATATATTAATCACAATGTTCGATTTTTGAAATTTACACATCATATTGGTTATGAAAATATATCATACTTGGATGTGCAATTAACATACGATAAAAATAGAGGACAACTTAAATCACATATTCATAGAAAATCGACTTTTTCAAATTCTTATCTTCACCATGACAGCTGGCACCCAGACCACCAGAAGAAGGGAGTAGTAAAAGGTCAGATGGTCAGGGCGGCCAGGATGATTAGTGAAGAAGGGAATTTAATGCAGAGTTGGAATTTATGGAAAAATGTTTTTAAATAGGGGTTATCCAAAAATTCTATGTGAAACAATTAAACAAGAAGTTAAAATGAAAAGACAGATAGGAACATACAAAGCTATATTATGTTATGGCTATCATAAAGATATTAGTAAAAATAATGAAAGTAAAGATCAGATACCCCTATACATTTCTGTATATAACGACTCTTCTCAAATTATAAGGAATATTATTCAAAGAAATTGGGGCCTACTTGTTGATGATCATATGGTGGCACAGATATTTCAGGGACCAATTGAGTTTGTATATAGGAAGGATACATCACTTAAGGAATATTTTGAGAAGAATATGGAAATGCAGAGACACAAAATTCATAGACCCATAGGGAACTTCAAATGTGGAAGATGTATAACATGCAAGTATATTCAAGAAACAAAGGAAAAAGTTAAGATCAACCTACATCATATCAGAATTAAAGGGCATTTCAATTGTCATACCCATAATGTTACATATGCTGCACTTTGCCAACAATGAACAGCTTTTTATATAGGTAAGACAAGTAGAAAATTTAGGAGTAGAATAAAAGAACATCTTTTGGATATAAAACATATGAGAACCACGAATGCCCTAGTCAGACACATTCAATTACATGCTGACCATAGGTTTAAATTTTGTGTTATTGATTATATATCTAATGATGTACAAGGAAGATACACAAAATATGACTTGAATATACAGGAATTAAGATGGCAAATTCTATTGAATGCCCATAATTGGCCGGGGCTTAATGAATACTGTACAATTAAACCTATTCTCATGAAGAACCACATTAAGGGTACGCTTTAGCTTAACACATTTATAAGTTGATTTTTTAAATATATTCTTAAATGTTTATTTTTAGAAATATTATTTTAAAAATAACTTTGAATTAATTACATAATCAATTCAGTATTAGGAAATAGAACATACACAATATGCATTTCTTATATAGGTAATAATGGTCAAAAATAACAGGTTAAAAATCATAAACTCAAACTAAAAATAAATTAAAAATAATAAATTGAGTAATGTATAGATATTCAGGAAAAAATAAAAGATTGATATTTATAGGGGTACAAATTATTCCATTAGATATGTAAACATGCTTAGTAATGAATAATGTCCAAGTATATAAGTGTGCACATAATTAGGACGGTGATAAACAAGATATATATGTACACTGAGGAGAAACAACAACAGATTCTCACACATTGCATCATTATATATTATACATTATAATACACACATACATATTGTACATATATTGTATTACATATGTACAATCAACTGTGTATATATATATCAAGTTATGTTTAATGTTTTTATATACTTTATTAGATTAGGAATACATAATTTTCAGTATTTAAAATTTGTAATGTATTTTTTATTTGTCAATAGTATATATTTCATCAGCTTTATGAGATAATTTATGTCATTTCTTAATTTATTTATATGTATTATACATTATATATACAGTGAATATTTAAGAACCATATGAATTTACAATTTATTTGTGTATTTATGGTTGTTTATATATTTTAATTCGTTCTTTTTGATATGAGTAACACACTCAATTATTCAATAATTGGGTAGACCTGTATATATAAGGGAAGCAGCAATTAGTCTAATTATTCTGATGAAGTTCGTCTTGGCGGACGAAACCCGGGTAAATACATCGGATTGTGTTGCTGCACTGACGCTGTGTTGGTTTTATCTGTTTTGTACCTGTTTTACAAGATTAAACATCCATTATTGCTGTAAGAACTTGGTGGACTCTTTTCAGCGTGGAATTATTGGTGACAAGTAACAACAGTGGATATTTATACACAAGGAGGTACGTGCATCAGCTGTTGTTTACCCCGACCGTGGAACCTCCTGGTCGTACATTACTAGTTTCTGCTCACATTTGGCCTTGTGGGATGTCCCCCCTGGCGAATACCTGGTACAGCTGTGAGGCATGCCAGATATGGGAGTCATGGTAGCTTCCAGGGCTGCCAGCACACACATCCATGATAATGCCGTGCGCATTGCACACGACCTGGCAATTGATGGAGGGGAATCCCTTGCGGTTTATGTAGCGTCTACCCTGCTCCCCAGGTGGTGACTTGATTTGTATGTGCGCACAGTCTATCGCACCCAGTACCTCCGGGTATTGTGCCACACGGTGGAAGTGGCACATATTGCTAGCCAACTCCTCCTGAGATCTGGGGAAGTATATATGCTAATTGGCATGTGGTAACATGGCATCCAGAAACTGGTGTAGTACCCTGGGTGCTGATGCCTGTGAGATGCCCATTATATCCCCAGTTGGCCTTTGAAAGGTACCTGTGGCCAGTATTCGCAAGCTTACACATACCTTTGTGTCCACTGGGATGGGCTCCCCTCTGTTGTTTCTTGTTCTCAGGCGTGGCCGGCACAGCTCCACTATTTGCTGTAACGTGTCCCTATCCACCCTGTAACGCTCTACTATCTCCAGGTCTTGTAGCCCCTGGTAGGTTACCCTTGGTCTGAACACTCTCCTTCTCCTCTGAGGCCTACGGTAGTTGTCGGCACTCTCCTCCACAACTCCGTCTGTCTCTAACACATGCTGTTGGATCACGGCCACGGCGGCTCCCAACATGTACATTTTAAATGTTCCTGTGTGTTTACACCTATGGTGCGCGTTTGGGAATACACGGCTGGGTTGTGTGCATTCACACTTTATACTGTTGTGCTGTACACCCGGTGATGTCATAGGGTGTGTCTGTGCGGCCGTATCTGGGGATTATCTTCCGTGTTTTACCGTTGGCACTGAAACGCTGTTGCCTTTGGTGTTGCATTACTCTTGCCTGCAATGGAGTACCTTTCAACCTTCCTTACTGTTTCTGCATGTTGCACCTACTATTTCCTGGCATGCATCCTGCAGAGCCCTGTCATGTGTAGTTTTTGGGACATGGCATATCGTGCGTTTGTGTGCCGCCGTTATGCTGCCTGTCTACTTGGCTCTGCTGTGTCAGGTCTTCACTCTTTGCAATCTGCTACCTCCCTACTTTCTTTGCATTCATATGCCTCCCCTATCCCGTTTTGCAGGTTTCTGCATGCAGAGTTGTCAGCTGCCGCCAATTGGCCTTCGTGGGTTGATTAGTGTTGATTGCTCATTACTACTCCAATCACACTGCTTCCGCATTTCCTCATATTCTCAACATCACCTTCCTGTTTCCGATGTTATTTGCGGGGCGAGCGTCACATGACTGGGTTAAGGGAAAGTAGTCATCCTCGTGCACATGCACCTCTGCGCGCATTGTGTGCTCTCAGCTCAACTATTTCCCCACACGCCGGTCCTGCAGCTGTGATGTGCAATGTACAGCCCAGGTTTGCTGAGCTCCAATGTGCTTCCTCCTACAGTGGCACACCCCTCTGCAGGTGACATGTATTCCCTCTGAGCCACTCCTCAGTGTATTACCGCTGTGCCGTTTGGTACAGCCTTATGCCGGCGGGGGTTTTGCGATTCAGTATTATCTGCCTCATTTGCATGGCATTGACTACTAATTCATAGTTACCACACCGAACACTGCCGCAAGTCCTTGGCAACCCTTGCACCGTGGATGTGGCTTTCCATGCATACCATGGTGTATTGTGGCTGTGAAGCCAATGTGTATTACACTGCTGTTTTATGACATTGTCATATTATTTCATTGTTTAGCACCTTCCGCAGACATGTCCTGGGGTTCTGCTGTGAGTTTCTGTGGACATACCATTTATGTTATTATTTACATGTTGTGCATGTTTTCTTTTGACATTCTCTGTGTCTTTCGCCATTGGCATATGGCAACAGTGTGATACCCGATGTTGACAGTCTTCCGTTACTCCTATGTTATGTTTGGGTAAATGTAAACCGTTTTTTTTTTTTTTGGTTTACATTGCCGTGCCCTTATGCTACACCTGCGCCACTTCATGGATCGCTATATGCCTTCATTTGCATGGTGCAACACCGCACATGGGGTGTTTAGCATACCTACGCCGGAGGCGGCGCAGATCCGGTGCACGCCGGTAGTGCACATGGGATTGGATCGTACCTGAATCGCACGGCGGCCATATTTGGCATTGTAACGCCTACGCTATGCGTCCGCCTGGCGCAACGTTCATGAATCCCGGGGATGGTGTAGATGAAGTGATGATTTTCAAATTGCCCGTAATAGCATAGGCTATGATACAAATGTTTTTACTTCCTGTGATAGGCAGGCATTAATTTTTTAGCCTTTTGCCCAATGAGTGTTGAGTGCTGATGCTGGATCTGGCTGCCAAATTATCCTGATTTAGGAAATCTGGGTACTGGAGAAAGGCTGTTGTGCTCAAGAAGTGCTCTTTATTACACAAATTTCTTGCAGCAGCAGCACAATATTGTAGTCAGCATAGCAGTTATTCTCAGTTATTGCTCACAAAAGTAATACATTACAGCAGGGCAATGATGACGATAATTAAACACTAAAGTCTCGCCACTATTTATGAAACCTGATCCTGGAGAGCATCAGTAATCAATCCAGTTACTTATCTGCTTTCACATTTTTGTGCTGGGTTCTGCTCAGCCAATCAGCATTTCTTCGTCACCACTCACCAATAGTGTTACACACATTGTCTGTTTGATGATGAGCATTTTTTCTTCAAAAGTCTGAGTATATAATGATCTCATATGGGATACTTAACTCCCCCTTCTGATTCCATGCCTAATACACTAATTCATCCTGTTGTTTCCTGTCCACTGCTTTACATTCCCACTACATTTTGTAAAGGCATGTATTATGTCAAAGATATACAGCATTTTTGTTTGGTGTGGTAACATAGGCTTAACATGGTGGGGTGCAGCTGCTTGCGAAAGGGGTGTTTTAACCAGAATAGACTATGTGAGCTTTTTTAGTGGAATTCTCGTGTATCACTATGGTTTGCCATATAGTGCCATGACATCATTTGTACTTTAAGCTATTCAGAGATCATATATGATATTTGTTTGTTATCAGAGTATGGCTTTCTAAAACCAATACTATCTCCGTCATACTTGCCTCATTGAAGCTGGCTATAGGAACAACACTCAATTGAAGTAAATTAGCAGTCTTCTTTCTTCTTTTTGGCTTTTTCCCAGTTAGCAGTCGTCACAGTGGAACTCCAGTCCACCAATGATTGGCAGTAGATTTTTATGGTGCCGAGGTGCCAGCCCAATGCCCAACCTTCAACGAAGGCAGGCCCATTCACGCATGTCTTTCAAATGCCACTCGACTGCGGGGAGGACATGCAGACTCCACACAGAAGTAGGGTTACCACCTGTCCCACTTTGCGAGGGGCAGTCCCTCTTTGGGCAGTTGTGTCCTGCAAAAAAATTGTAAAAATGGCAAATGTCCTGAGATTTTAGGACAAAATTATTTCCTATATTTTATGTAATAGGTGCATAAAACAGTTATTTTGTATCTGAAACTCCTAAATGTTATACAAAACAGAATAAGCAACTAAAATGTTACAAGAACAAGCTTTTATTTAGGCAAAAAAGTGAAAGTTCTGTCCTTTGTACTGGCCATGGGTATGTTTCGGCCTGCAAAATCTGACATTTGTACCAAAAATGTCCCACTTTGGGCATTTGAAAAGGTGGCAACCCTACACAGAAGGCGCTCCAGCCGAGAAGCGAATGGGAGAGCCTCTTGCTTGAGGCGACAACACTACCGCTGCTGCAATTTTGTAATTTCATATTTCTGTTTTGTGTAAGATTATGCAATCGCTGATGATCTCTTGGATATCTCTATCTCATAAGAATTTCTGCATGGGGTTTTGCATGCCGCATTTGTTTCAGTCTGTGCTTATACCACTGTCACATAGAGCTACTCCACTCTTGTCTCTGACTGGTTGAAGGTTAGAGATGTCGTAACCAGGAAGATGAGCTCACTTCAGGTAAAGTGACATTTTCTGTAGATATTTTCACAGTCACCTAGACTGAAGTCTTCATTCTTTACATGTAAGTGAACTGGACAACAAGGACTCTTTTTCAGTCATGAACTTTGTGTGTAGGATGCAAAGAAAAATAAATGAACGACTTACGATAACAGTTTTAGACAGTAATTGAAGAACTGGCACTGACCAATATCTGATAATAGTACAGTAATGAGTGATCAATGAATACAAAACAAAATGAGACAATGTGATGACAATCAGGTCCTGGCACTGGATAGCAGAAGACAATAATATAGTATTAACTGCAAATGTGAAATGGCATAAATGCAAAGCCTTACAACACCGCAATTCCTTTATTAAAAGAAGTATAGAAAAGCAGATTACTTCCATCTCAGAACATCAGAATCACCTTGTCAGTAACAACAATAGATGTAGTGGTCAATGCTTACATGGGCTGGTTACAGAGCCCAGTCAAGCAGCTTCATCTTTAAGATGTGCTGTTAATGAATTTGTGAAAATAAGATGAGAGGAAAGAGGTTGATACAGATTGCACTCTGTCTGTGATGTAACACTGAAAAGTACCAGAGTAAATGTGCACGTATAATAAGGCCTATCGCCATGTCACAGTTTTTTAGTACATGTTTTAATGTACTAAAGAAACTTTTCACTGTGGTATTGATGTGTAATAAACTGACCTTTGCTAGAGTGGTGTAGCAGAACCCTCTATGACTGGCACCAATCACACAGTGACACTGTATTTTAATTGCTCTTCACTCTCCAGTCTGCTTAATATTTTTGCTGATACATTAGCAGAAACCGGCTGGGTGTATTGAAAGGTAAAATAATATAATTCCTTGGCTTTCCTAGAGAGAGTACAGGCTGGTTATTTGTTTTCAATGTGTCAAGATGGCCTTGGATTTAGAAATAGTGCCATTATTGTGCAAACGATAAAAGAGTAAAAGTGTCAAATTAAACAGCTAAGAATTTGTAGGTTTATTAATAATGTTTTTTTTTTTTTTTTGTATACAACACGTAGAACACAAGTCCAAACAAAAGATAAAAAGCAAAGAAGCCAAAAACAAATCCAACAGCTTATTTTAGCGCTTTCATTTAATCTATGAGAAACTCATCAGAAAATCAGATTTTCTGATGAAGTTTCTCATAGACGAAACGAAAGCGCTAAAATAAACTGTTGGATTTGTTTTTGACTTCTTTACTTTTATCAGTTTTTTTTTTTTGTTAATAGAGATTAACCTTCAGGCTATAATGTCTAAACACAAGCAAATGAATGCTAGGGTAGTAAATACAGAACAGTTCAGCAGTCCTTATGAGCTATCCAGAAAAATATACGATTGAAAAAACAAATGCAGTAAGTGGTAGCAAGGAAGTGTGGTAGATATCTGTGTGGAAAGAAGCAGTGAGCTGACCACAGAGCCTTGTGGAACCATTTTTATTTTTTAGAGTGTGTACTGAAAAGTGTTGAACGTTTCCGACAACCCGCAATATTTTCTGAAGAGATTCGGAATGATCCTGCTTTTTTGTTTCCCATACCATAAATGTTTAACACCTTAAGATGAATGGTATGATTCATAGACTCATATGCTTTACATAGGTCAAGACTGGAGAGTCCATTCAGCTCTCCATTACCCATTGCTGCTTATGCAGTTAAATGATGAGGAAAAGGGAAGTGCAAGTATGGTGAAGCTACTGAAATCATGTAGCCTTACTTAGCAGACCACAGAAATTAAGGGGAGGCTCTTGTTCAAGAGGAATGGTGGCCTTGTTTAATATTTTTTACAATGAGATCAGAGAAAGTGGTTTGAAAGATGCAGTTTTGTTTGGAGGCCTCTATTTAAACAAATGTAGGACACTGGCCATTTGCCAAAGTTCTTGTAGAAAGTGAGAAGAAATCACAAGTGTACCCCTGGTTTAGCGCCTATATCCCTAATGCACAGGGCAATTTTGATGTGATGGCAGGCTTGATGTGTACAAGCCTATATCATAACTGTAAAATTCCTTCAGGTACTGACACAGTTCAGCTATATTTTGGTAAATTTTGGTTATGTTTGGCTAGGCTTAAAATGGCCTGTATGAGACTAAGATTTGTTAAAGTAATTATAAGAGAAGGGGCTATGCCTCAGATCACTGAAAGTAGAGTTTGATTTGGTACTTCATCTTATTAAATGTTACTGTAACATAGTAAAGTTCACCTTTCAATTAATTTGGTGTTCCTTCTTCCTCATTTTTTGGAAATGTTATTCTTATTGTTTATAGCTGTTACAGAATTGTAGTTCAGTCACTTTGAATCATCTCCAGTTTATATTTTATTTTTTTAACTCAGAAACCAGTTCTGCTAGAGTTGTGAGTACTGGGGCACAATAAATTGTTGAACCCTGGGTTCAAAGCAAAAAGACATTTTTAATATGATTAATTTATACACAATTTGGTTAAAGTGATTAGTAATATTCTGGTTTTATTTTAAGGATTGTATGACATTTGCTCACATTGAAAGTTTAATTTTTATTCATGAATATAACATTATTCTAAAGATTAGCTCTGCTAATTACCAGACTCTGTGTGCCCTATAAGCACAGTGATCGATATCTGAGGACAATGCTTCGAGCAAACTGTATCTTGCAAATAGAGATAGTGACCGGTCAAGAGCATTTCTATTTTTCAGTAAAACATCTATGTGTACTGTTAATACACATTCTGCAGCCTTATAGAGACTTCTGGAGTATCTTTAAAACATAAAAGCCATGGTCATAAACTCAATGCTAAGAAATACATAATTGTACCTTTGGGAAGTCAACCACCCTGGCTAATTACCATGTTGATAATAAGAGTCAACCCAGTGGTCAGGGATCTGGGTATGCATGTAGACAATAGCCTTACCTTTGACCACCATGTAACCACAATGGTGACGAAATTCATTTATGTTGTGCAACTTATAAGTAAGGGCAGCATGGCATCTAGGTCCAAAGAAGCCGTTATCCCACTGTACTCTGCCCTTATCAGGCCAATCATGCAGTACAATGCTGTGTTCAGTATGTACCTGAACAGGCATGTGCAGCAACTACAGTGACCTCAGAGGTTCTTTACAAAAGGAATATAAGGTGTAACAAACCAGCTTTATGCAGAGTGCCTTAAAGCTCATTCTCTCTACTCACTCTTCTATAGACTGCTGAGGGGTGATCTATACTTGACTTACAAGGCATCTGCAAACTCCACACTTATGAATCTCCTGCATATTCATTTTTAAGTCAAACAGTGCCACAAGTATAAGGTCTAGGGATCTGAACTTTGTCTGTGACTTAAACAGACCATGCTGGAAAGACAGATATGTGTCCCAGAGATTGCCACTCCTATGAAACAGGCTTCCCATCTAGGTGAAGCTGAGTTTGTCTATTACCCAGTTTAAGTGCAACCTAGACCAGTGGATGGGGAACAGGAAATTTACACTGGGTCTGGCACCCGTGTCCCTTATGGAAAGTGGTAGCTTATAAATGCCTGGCTTTCAATGTTCTATTTGGATACAGGGCATCATTAATTTTTGGAAACTTGGTTATGCTTAGAAAGGTCCCCAGGGTCATTAACCTAGTAACAATCTATGAATCTATGAATGTATGAATATGTCAGAAGAGTCCCTCTATTTATAGCATAGATATGGTGAATGTGCACACACAGTCTTTTTTAAATCAAATGTCAGCATCTGTCTGTAATATTTTTTTCTGCTGTTTTTAGGAAATAACAAAAATTGTAAGTTTGACATGGAGTTGCTACAGACACTGACTCTCTCATGGCCATTAGCATATTTCAATTTTGGGTCTATATTAGAAGACCGAAGAGGTGTTTCATTGAACATCTCTTGGTCAATACATAAAGAGCGAATGGACTAAAGCTTGAATGCTCAAAACAGTGATTTCTTTCCCTGGGAAAGAAATCGCTAGCACAAACACACACACACACACAAACGCACACACACACTGTCAAACATAACAACATGGGGGCCTTTGGCCCCCACACCCCTCCAACTTGGGGGGGGGGCTATGCCTCTACACCCCCCTAACTAAATATACCAACTCTGAGATCACACTACAGTGAGGAAAGAGGAAAACACCAGAGACAGCCAAGCGGTTCTTTCTCAGGGGAAATAAATCACCGTTTTGAGCATTCGCGTTTTAGTGTGTTCGCTCTTTATGTGTTGACCAAGAGGTGTTTGATGAAACACCTCTTCCGTCTTTTAATATAGACCCTCAATTTTTGCTTGTCTGTATGCGGGGTTACCATTCAATGAGTATTTTTTCCCAAGCATTGTGCCTCTTTTTCCAATACTTCTTCATCATACTAGCTTCAGGGATGAATGGGAAAGCAGTCGCATACCAAAAAAGGGGAGTTGAGGAAGTGGAGTGTGCGAGGTATGGTGCTGGTATAAAATTCATCTTATACTTGGAGTTAGTTAGAAAAAAAAAATGAATAAAATAAGATCTGCTTTGACTGCACTTAAGCTTCAATGGCAGTACTGAATATCAGTTTTCTGTAGTTCTTAAGTAACAGGCATTCATATTTTCTACACTTTATTTTAATGAAGCAATATTTCTGCAGGTCCTGATTGTGCACTATTATAATCCACTGTCAAGAATCCTAGCACAATCCAGGCTAAGACTTTGCATGCCAAAAGTGCTTTAGAAACCATGCACACTTTCTAAATGTTCATATAATATTTTAAAAACACCAAGAAACATCTTAACCCTGATTCATAGAATCAGTCCATTCTTTGCTTACTGGGAAAGAGTTTAAACATGTATATTCTGAAGTCGTGAGTTACTAGTGTGGCAGTTGCATACAGTGGCTATGCTTTCCACACACACAGTAAGTCAGATTAAAAAAATAAGCATGCTAGCAGATATATTTATTTTCCAAGGGGATAGACATGGGTGTCTTTGCTCATGGAGATTTCTATCAGGCTATTTTGCTGTAGGATTGCAGACAATTATAGTGAAGGCATTCAAATAAATGTAAAAACTAGGGGTGCACATTCCCTCCTCTTTTTTTTCTGCCTGTTTTTTTTTTTCCCAGTGAACCATGAATTTGAACAAAGAAAGGCTGCAAGACAGTTGCTGGATAGATGGCCTCAGTATAATTTTGTTTCCTTTTAAAAGATTCTGGAATACTTAGTTAATGAAAGGTAGGTGGGGATATGGAATTTGCATAGGTAAGCATTTTTTTTTGAGGATCAGCATCAGGTTAGAGATTCAATCACCCTCTTCTCAATTTTTATTTATTTATTTATTACAGTTTGTTAACCGGGAAAGTCCATTGGGCCAAAGTAACCCATTTTCAATGAAGGCCCGAGGAGAAAAGCTCCAGATATAAATACAATATTATAAAAACATTAAAAAGTAGCAAAATAGGCCATAGCTCTTAAACCTTGAGACAAAAACATTTTTAGCTGATCATAGTAATACACTCAGCATTAAATATAGGTGGCCTGTCATTAGACATTTGTCCAGATGCTGTACCCAAACTATTGCCAATGACAGTTTATCAACAGACTAACATTACATCTGCTGCACACCATTCATATATATGTATGGCAGAGTTATGTGAGGGCCCAGCAGATTCCTATTATTAGTTCATTGCACACATGAACACCTTGTAGGTAAACCAAATTTTCCTCGCCAATACAATAGGTGATACAAAAAAACAAAGGGCATCTAATAAGTAAAGGCAATTCCAAAGGAAAAAGGAAAGTTATTATCTCTGCAGTTGCTGGCTAATGAGACATCATTTAGTGGATTGTTTAGGTTTTGAACACCGTAATTACAGTCTTGTAGGAAAAATATGTGAGATCTGTAACAAGAACTATACTAAGAGCAAAAATATAGAAATGCTAAACGTGTGATGAATCAATCCTAAATAAAAAGAAGGAAAAACACATTATGAATGAAAATATCTAGTATATCAAGCATGTTAGCAAAGTCCAAGAATATAACACTTAAGAACATAAGATATTGTGGAACAAAGTTCACATTTTAGAGATGGAAGAAGAAACAAAGCTCTGAAGTGAAGAGTGTTTTCACAAACAGGATGGTAGAAGTACAGTGCGGTTTGAAGATAGTGAGACAATTCATAGGTGTGTGACAGACTGAAGGTAGAGGGATTTATAGCAGTCAGATAATTCATAGGTGTGTGACAGACTGAAGGTAGAGGGATTTATAGCAGTCAGATAATTCATAGGTGTGTGACAGACTGAAGCTAGTGGGATTGATGACAGTCAGATAATTCATAGGTATGTGACAGACTGAAGGTAGTGGGATTGATAACAGATAATTCATAGGTGTGTGACAGACGGACGGTACTGGGATTGATAACAGTCAGATAATTCATAGGTGTGTGACAGACTGAAGGTAGTCGGATTGATTACAGTCAGATAATTCATAGGTGTGTGACAGACTGAAGGTAGTAGGATTTATAGCAGTCAGATAATTCATAGGTGTGTGACAGACTGAAGCTAGTGGGATTGATGACAGTCAGAGAATTCATAGGTGTGTGACAGATGGAAGGTACTGGGATTGATAACAGTCAGATAATTCAATGGTCTGTGACAGACTGAAGATAGTGGGATTGATGACAGTCAGATAATTCATAGGTGTGTGACAGACTGAAGCTAGTGGGATTTATAGCAGTCAGATAATTCATAGGTATGTGACAGACTGAAGGTAGTGAGAATGATAACAGATAATTCATAGGTGTGTGACAGACGGAAGGTGCTGGGATTGATGACAGATAATTCATAGGTGTGTGACAGATAAAAAATAGATCTAGCAATGGATAGGAAAGTATAGCTAGCTAGCTATAATCAACAACTTATCAACTAGGCAAAGAATGGAATGACTGTATGAATCAAGTAGTCATTATCTGTCATAATGATTCTCTAGGGTTCTATGTTCAATGCCTTGCATGTCTAAATGTAATTCTAACATGATAATGGTGAACTGCACTGACTAACATAATGCATGAGTGAACACACTGAGCAAAATTATTGTACACTTTAATCCCAGAATTGAGAAAGGCCTAACATATTTCGGAAGCCTATGCACAGAAGGTTTCCACCTTTTTTTAATTTCTACAAGTCTTTTGGGTTTCTAATGCCATGATGGGAATGGACCCCATTCCTAAGTCAAAGTATGATTAAAGTTCATGAAATTAGTATTATTTCAGTCTTTGATGTTAGCCAGAAGTGCTCTTTTCAATACCTGCAATGTGCCCAGAAATGACTCCTGCAGTTCGTATGGAGTTACATGTATCAGGAACATATATAAGTATGACTGTAAGTTTTTTTTTTATAAGACCCATTGCTCCTACGACTGCTGGAACTGTCTGGGTATCTTTCTTAAACACTGCCCTTGTTTCTACCTGCAAATCCTGGTATTTTATGACTTTGTGTCTCCCTGTATGTAAGACACTGTAGTCACTGGGTGTAGCAATTTCATTGATCAGTGCTACCTTTGTTTCTTTTTATGGACTACTATATCTGGTTTTCTCGCATCTATTTTTGAATTGTTTGTAATGAATGAGTCCATGTGATATAAATTTCATCATTTTCTATGATGCTTTGTGTCTCATGTTTCCAATGTTTTTTTCAGCAACTTCAATGTTATAATGTTTTCACAATCCCGAATGCAACAGTCTTGCCACATTATTATGCCTTTCAGTATATAGTCCTTCTCCATTAGTATATCACAACCAGCAAAAGATGTGTGACTGTTTCCAATTCTGTTTTACAAAACCTACATTTGTCTGTTTCTCCCACATGTTCTATGGACTTTGTAAACCAATGTGTACATAGTCCACCATCTTGGGCCTCCAATATTGACCTTTTGTCTTTTGGTTTAAATTCACCTCTCCTTAACCATTCCTCTGTTTGATCCTGATCAACATGAGATTGTTCCAACGGTTTTCTATACTTGCAACTATATTTATGCATTTTTCACATTTCTTGCCTTCTCATCTGATCCTTCACTTGAAATTCTTTTGTTTTTGGCACATTCAGTTGCTTGCTGATTTTTATCTACTTCCAGTTTGATTTCCATTTCTGCTTGATGCCAATATGCTTCCTCTAAAATAAGCAGGGAAGTCATCTTAGACTTATTTTCCTCAAGTTTCAAAACTTTCATTACGTTTGGGTCTTGTGAGGTCAGCAGAAATGCATGCAGTTCCACGATTGCAGATCTATACATGCAATCAATTTCAAGGAGGCCCATACCTCCTTCAGAATGGGACATTTATATTCTTGGTATGCATTGATTTTTATAAATCATTTGATAAGCATGAACCATGCTTCTTATTTTCCACTGTGTGGTAAGCCTAAATGTTGTACAGATTGTTGTCCCTCTACAACTATGCACATGCAGTGTTCGTATTGCAGACAGTAGTCTTGCTGGTGAAGCCGCATGCAAATGTGCAGTCCATGGGCACGGTTACTGCTAATTAGCCATGTGGTCTCCCCTGGAAATGGTGAAATGGTGCAGGCACCTTTCAAAGAGTTCTGTAGCACTTTATTTTGGTCACAAAGAGGAATGGATGCATCAGGGCTAATAGCACAACTGCATGTAGGTATCGTGAAGCCATTTGTCTGTGTAAGCGTGTGTGTGTGTGTGTGTGTGTGTGTGTGTGTGTGTGTGTGTGTGTGTGTGTGTGTGTGTGTGTGTGTGTGTGTGTGTGTTGTTCTAAGTGTGGCTTTACCATGCCTTTGAACTGCAGATCAGCACAGTAGCACTAACTGTAGCCCTATGTTGTCCAGTTAATGCTGGCATTGATAGTCCTTCTGAATCCTAGGGCAGCTTATGCCTAGTTAAAAAATGATGTGCTGGAGCTGTGATAGTCACAAGTGGAAATAAATGACTGCTGGATCAAAAAAGAAAATAACTGCAGGAGATATTTTATATGAATGTCTAGTATCAGTAATTTTTGAAGTAATTTGGCTACTTTTCTTCTTAAAGTGTCTGAATAATGAATGTTAAATTCCCAATGTGTATTGCGTCTTAAATGTCCACTGACAGTAGAAGTCTCACTGTGGAAAAAAACAACTTCAGACATAAAGCATGCATACATTTCCTACAAGAAGCTTTCAGAAGTGCAGATCATTAGAAACTGGTGTCAAGTGTCTGCTGAAGAATATTAAATGAATCAACAGCGAAGAGAATATGAGCACTTTAAATTAAATCAACAGGGAAGGGAGTCCCAACACAGCTTGAAAATGTGAGATTTTATACAGTTTGCTCTCTTCTCCATGGGCACAAAGTCAAATACCATAGGGTGGACAGCATGTGTTGTACCCTTTCCTGTTTCATGTCTGAGTGCTTGTCTAATATAAATGCATTAAAAACTGTAAGAGCGCATAAAGCTGTGACAGGATGAATAAGGAAGTCATACAGAGTACTAACCTAAGTGTTTGAAACTGATATACAGGTAATACATTCAGGTACTGCTGGCAACAGCGGTGCTGCATTACACTAAATCATAAGTTTTCTGATATGTCTATGAATGAACTGGAAGTAGATGACAGATTCTATGACTGTCACCTGTTACTGCTTCCAGGGCAAATATGTAGCAGTCATGAACTCAGCTATGAGTGCTATAGATCAGTGGTACTGAATGCACACTGCCATTATTAGTGAAGGCAGTAGAAATGGCAGTATGTATATACCCAGAATTCATGAATTAAGGA
Organism: Protopterus annectens; assembly: GCF_019279795.1. NCBI lineage: Eukaryota > Metazoa > Chordata > Ceratodontiformes > Protopteridae > Protopterus > Protopterus annectens. The sequence goes on from NC_056743.1 coordinate 1,457,812,055, forward strand.
GCTACATTAGAGTAGAAATGGAAAAATATAAGTCACCATGCAAGCTTAAGAAGACACTTTCCCCCACTGATTATGAAGGAAGTAAGGTATCTAAGGAGAGAATTCGGAGAACACAGTATAACATTTGAAACATGCAAAACCAGGGTCAGTGATTGGCCATTAATATCCCCATGCATTTAATGATAATTTTATTATGCCCACTGGTCAGTGGCCTTAGAAAGGGCCAAAATAACCTTTTAAATCCAGTCTCTGTCCTGCCTAGTCTTTTTATGCCTAGCATGATAATTCTCCATTTACTTGCAGAAAAACTGAGTATTCAACATATTAGCTGGGGAAGGAAGTACTTACCATAGCAGTTGTTGTTCAGAGATATTTTTTGAAATATAATGTTGCTACACAGCTACACAATGTTATTACCTAGCATTAATTCTACCTCTGTCTCTGTGTATCTTACCAGTCCATTAAAACAGAAAATAAATTCTGAGGTTGTATAAGGAAATTAATCATGTGGCATTTATCTGACACAACCTGATGTGCTTCTGTGAAGCACTGGAGAATATTTCTATATGTCAATGGAAAATCCAGCTGAAGGCAAGAAAATGATTCAGTAGCAGAATCTGATGGGATGCTTCAGGCATGTAAAGGAGTAAACACTACCCTTGTATGTCCCTGACATCTTCCATGGACCATATGTGGGGAATTCCCAGGTTGCCACCCTTCCCCCTGTGATGGGCATGTCCATCGCTCTATCCCATGGTGCTGGCTAGAGTCTTTATTTTTCCATTCTGAGAAAGATGTTAATATAAAATACAATTGATTGTAGTTTAGTTAGAACTGGGGCACTTACATGCTTAAAGGGGGGTCCTCTCCGTTAGTGTCATCATTCCATCACTCCTTTTCTTCCTATAAGGACGGAGGGGTAATTTCCTATCAGCACTAAACCCAGAAACTCCACGATAAACTGCATCGGTTAGTTTATTGACTTTTATTTTTGACCATAGGAAAGTAGAAAACAGAAGGTATCAAGGATTTTTTTCATTATTTTTATTTTCTGTTTGTTGCAATTTAATTTATAAAGCCACAGTGCTGGTATTTTTGCCCCACAGTGTTTGCTTCTCCTTGATGGTGTTCCTTCTGTCAAAAGTCTGCATGTACTCCCTGTGATTCGGGTATTTCATTGAATGCCCTGATATCATTCTGCATCCCAAAGACATGAGGTTGGTGAAATAGTGAGCCACCAAATTGCCCATATATGGACATGGTGTGTGTGTGTGTGTGTGTGTGTGTGTGTGTGTGTGTGTGTGTGTGTGTGTGTGTGTGTGTGTGTGTGTGTGTGTGTGTGTGTGTGTGTGTGTTTTCTGCATTAGGCTGGCATTCTATCCAAGATTCAAAGAGAGGCTCTGTCTACCTGATACCTTGAGAACTGGATAAAAGAGATGTCAGAGAATGAATGACTGCATAAATTATTGTAATCTATTTCTTGAGGCTCCACTGTCCAGACATTATGGTCACTAGTTGTGCCATCTCTAGTCATGGACACAAATTACAGTAGTCACTATCTGCTCCAATTCATTGCTGCAAAATCAAGGATTCCCAAACCATTATGAGGTTTCTCACAAATACATGATCCCTATGTGTGCCTCTGCTTGATCTGGGAGGTAGGCCCAATTAAGTTGTCATAAAATTGGCAAGAACATTTAAGTGTATCTAACCAAATATCTAGATGGTGAGGCCTTTTGTGGTCACTGTGATTGATTCACTTTTATTGTTCCTATGATCCTATGTTCTGTTTCACCCTCCTGTAATCTCACAGCAGATTTGATTTTTCCATTCTCTGATGGAAGCTGCTATATCCCGAGATCATAAGACCTCACCCACCAGGATGACCCACCTTGCAGCTTCTCTATCCTTCTCACCCTAGCTTAAATCTGTTTCCATGTATATAGATCCCCATAATCACAAATGCAAAGTTAATCTTCATGCTAATGCGCTAGCTGACTATTTCAATGTATTTCTACAAGCAGATTTGGAATAGCCACAAAAAGCAGAATTATTTTGGATCTAATGGTGGTATTGGAAGATGAGATTAAGGATACCTGTGTGAAGAATTCACCAGCAAATGGTGAGTATGTTATATTTTATGATTCTGTTATTGGATTGGTCAAGATCTGGAATTCAGGTACTGGATTATAGGAGTGTGGGTTGGGACAGATACATAACCATTCATTAATTTTGACATTATTCCATGTTAAAAGAATAACAGTTTTGCTGTCACATATTATGCTCAAACTAAAATAAGCCTTTCAGCTTTTTGGTGTACACTTACTGATATATTGTTGTCTAACAATTTAGCTGCAGAGTATTTACTTTTCTTGGAGCCCAGTGGTGTTGGTTGGCATGGATTACCCAGGAACTGCAAGTTATGCAATAACAGTAAAAGGAACAAATTAGTAATCCACATGAACCGCACGTTATGCAATAACAGTAAAAAGAACAAATTAATAAACCATGGGAACTGCCAGCTATGCAATAACAGTAAAACAACAGATTAATAATCTCTACAGGTAATTACTGCACTATTAGAAATGCTTCGCTATAATCCTGATTTGAAGTCAGACACAAATTACAAAACCTGACTGAAACCAAGTTATGTCATATTGTAACCAGTATTGTTGCATATCAAAATTGGAGAGCAGGTAAAAGACCTGGATGTTTTTCTGCCTTTGAAGAAAATAATAAACATTGCACTCTTTATTTGGTCCTCTAACCTGACCAGCTATGATCTAGACTGTTTGTGAACAATTAGTGGGGAACAGTCTGGAATTAAGACTGAACTTGCTCTGTGAGACTCCACCTATATCCCCCATGCAATGAATTATGTTTGTGACAGGTAACTTTAACCTCCACTTGACCACTAGACAAGCAAGGCACCACCTAATCCTTTCAATGATAACTTCAAATAAGCAAAATGTGTAGGTCTTAGTTATTTACAGGAAACCACACTGTATCAGACTATATTTGCACAAATCATGATGCTTAACATGCACTTACATTGCTGTGAAGGCAGCCATATTTGAAGATCACTGCAGTCTTTGAACTATGTTTTTGGAAAAATATCCCGAGTTGTTAATGCACCGCAAGTTGTTATAGGTCCCTAAAACAGTGAAAACAATCTATGTTCTGGTGCTTGCCTACTTTATTAAATGGCCCTCTGTAACCAGGCACACAGACTGCAGTTCTCAAGTGAACATTCTCTAAACATTATGCTTTCACGCAAAATTTTTTTTTTTTCAGCCAGCAACAGATATGTTGTACTGGTAAGCTACATGTATACACTAAAACTCCAATTACTGTTCTTGAGAAAACTGCAGTAATTCCTTTAAACAGTCCAAAATGAAGTTAGCTATTTTTCACACCACATATACTTGCCATGTCACATGCCATGGTGACAGCTACTTCTTCTCCTACAGACATTTCATATCACACAGAAAAATCCTGTGATTCCTTCCCAACAATCATGTCTCTGTGCTCAATTCCCATATGTAAATATGGTCAGTCAGGAGATGCAAAGTGCCTAGCCATAACAATTCCCTGGATATTTCTTCCCACAATATTTACTTCCCTGGACCCCTGTCTAGCAGGGTGACTGACATGATCCCCGGGGTGAATTTCCTATCTCCCATCCAATCATCAAGGTTCCTTTTGAAGATGGCCAAGGAGGTGCTCTGCTTGACATGTATGGATAGTCTATTCCAGAGTATGGGGAGTCTCTGAGTCAGGAACCTATCCCTCCAGCATGTTTTGTTCATTGTGGTGACAAGGTTTAGATCCCTGGAACGTATGGTTCTGTGAGATTGGTATTTCTTTAAGTGGAGCATGTCCAACAGCTCAGGGTTTGACATGGCCTTGTATGTAAAGTAGAGATCACCTCTAAGTAGACGATATGCCACAGAGTATAGCTGGAGTTTTTATTGATGGTCAGCATATGGCATCTGCTTTAGGCCTGTGATTCTTTTAGTGAGGTATTTCTGTGGCCTTTCCAGCTGTTGCAGATGTCTTGTGAGATACATGCCAAATGGGGCATTATACTCTATAATGAGTCTAATGAGGGATGAGTACAGTGGGACAATGACCTCCTTTTTTCTGGATGAAAAGCCCTTAGTGATGAGGTGTGCCACATAGAAGGATTTCCTGACTGTTGCGGTGATGTGGTTATCGAAGGTGAGACACTGTCCACCTGTGTCCCTAAGTCTCTCATCACACTTTCGGTGTTTAGTGTACTGCCACCTATGTGGTAATTCATGGGTACATGGTTTTTCCCAAAGGGGATAACTATACATTTCTTGGCATTAAGCTTGAGCCCATGGCTCTGGCACCAAGCATCTGTTTCTGTAAGGCCCTTTTGTAGAATATCCACATCATTTGGGGATTCAGTAATAGCTCCCAGTTTGCAGTCATCTGCAAACTTTGTTAGCAAGAGTCTCTTAGTGTTAGCCTGTACTTCAGTGAAGTAGATACCAAACAAGAGCAGTCCCAGGACTGAACCCTGACATACTTCACTTGTCACTTATCTGGAGCTGGATTTGGAGTCGGCTACTTTTACAGTCTGGGTTCTGTCAGTAAGCCAGTTGGCAACCCATCGAGTGACGTATGGATTTATCCCCAGCTTAGTAAGTTTATCTATGATTCCAGAGTTGGGGATGGTGTCAAAGGCCTTGGCTAGGTCCAGATAGGCAGTGTGGACCACCTTATCCTTGTCCACAGCTCTGGAGACTGATTTGAAGAAGTCAATCAGGTTTAGGAGACAAGATCGGCCCTTCACGAACCCACACTGGGTGGGGTCCAGTGTTTGAAGGTTGCCAATGTCTTTGTTTATAAGTTCCATGATAATGCATTCACTGATGGGATGGTTGTTCCTGGGATCCAAGGTGGATCTCCCCTTGTGGAGTGGGATAACTGTAGCTGTGCACCACTCAGTGGGCACGAAGCCTGAGATGAGGCTATGATTAAACATGACACTTAGGTGAGGTGTCAGTTCATTTTGTAGTTCATGTAGAACACAGCCCGGGATGTCATCTGGTCCCATGGATGCTGTATTCTTAGCATTGGAGAGTGCAGTTTCTACCTCTGTCGCTGTGATTAATGGAATTTGGCAATCTTTTGGTATTGAGATGTGCCCTTTAGGGAGTGAGAGGGGGGTGAAGATGACACTAAATCGATATGCCAGGATATTGGCAATATTCTTAGGATCAGTATATTTAATGCCATTCTGTTGTAGCTCAGAGCAGATCTGAGCATTGACATTTAGATTCTTGACATAACTATAGAATGCCTTGCGGCTGTCTTTGGAATCTTTGGCAATTTTATTTCCATAACTAGCTTTTGAGGATTTTATGAGGGATCTCATCTTCTTACTGAGGCTGGTAAGGGAGTTTTTTGCATCCTGGGATTGTCCTCTTTTCTGCAACAGTTTCTTCCTTCTGTTGTATAGTTTGTTTATGGCAGGGGACCGCCAGATTGGCTTCCTTTTTTAGGAGGAGAACATCTTGGTTCTATTTGGGATGGCATGATTCATGCATGAGTGGATGTGCTCGGATGTACAGTGCCTTAGTGTAGGATTCAGCAGTCGAACTTTCAGACCTTGTCTGCAAGGGTGCCATGAAGTTTGTCACTTCTGACTTAAGTAGCATGAAGTTGGCTTTGGAGAAGTTTTTTATGGAGGTTTCCTTACTGGGGGGGTGGGGGTGGAATGTGGATGTCAAGGGTGATTTGCTTATGGTCAGACTTGTGTGGAGCATCTATCTCCCATGTTGGTAATGACCAGGTCTAGGATATTGGAGCCCCTGGTGGGACAATGGATTAGTTGATCCAGGGCATTGGAATTTATGAATTCCAAGAACCATTGGGAAAAGGTGTTGGTACCCAAGCAGTTTTCCCAGTTAATGGCAGGGTAGTTGAAATCACCCAGTATTAGGGTGTTTGGTTGTATCTTAATATTTTCCAGTATGTTTAGGAAGGCGTAGTGAGAAGCTTGGGGCATGGTGGGGGACCTGTAGCAAGCAACAATTTGGATTGCAGTCTTATCTAGTGTTAGTTGCACCTGGAGAATTTCAGATGCATTGTGTTGGGCAACTAGCCTGGAGGTGTGAATATCCTTGGTGAATATGGACACTCCTCCACCTTTAGTGTTTCAGTCTTGGTTTGGTGGCCGAAAAGTGTGGTAAGAGTTGTAGCCTGGTATTGCAGGGGTGATCTCTGGAGCCTTGAACCAAGTCTCAGTTACTGCACAGATATTGATGTTCTCCATTTTTAGGAGTGCCTTGAGAGAGTGCATTTTGAGGTTTAAACTTCTAGCATTGAGTAACATTACCTTCAGATTTTGCATGCTTGTATCTTTTACAGTGGTGGTTTTGTCATTTGAACCTTGCCTAAAAAGGCACTATAGGGGTGGCAAGAGCTTTAGCCAGTAACCTGAATCCCAGGGGTGACAGGTGCAGACCATCTCTGGCAAAGCATTGTGGTTTGTCGATCATGTCTTCACAGGCAGGCACATACTGGATCCCCTCTGAATGACACCAGAAGCTTAGCCAATTGTTGAAGTCAATCATTTTGTTCTTATACTGTGGTATCATTCTGGGTGAAGGCAGGATGCTACTCAGGGCTAGGGTCATACTTGCCTGGGCCACATGATCCGAGAGCTCTTCCATGTCTCTCATCATGTAGTCCAGGGAAATACGTCTCAAGTCATTCACTCCAACATGGACAATGACAGAGTTGTATTTGTACTTGTGGAGTGACCTGAGTGCATGCGTTATGTGGTGGATCCTGGCACCCAACAGGCAGCTGACTGTAATTTTCTCCATGTTCATCCTGGTGAGTGGGACATCAGTGTGCCTGACTATAGAGTCACCTATGACTAAAGTGTTGGGTACATTGTCTTGCTTTAGGGACTGTTGTTGGGTGGCACACTGGTGTTGTGAGCTATGTGTCACTTTGGTTGTTACTGGTGTTTGTTTGCATTTCAGCTTCAGAAGTCCTTGTTGCTTGGGCAGGTTAATGTTAAGGGCCTCCGCATATGTGGGTTTAGTGTTGCTATGTGTGGGTGTTGATGGTGTGGGTTTTGAAGGGCTATGTGTTACTTGAGGTGTAGTGCACGTGTTAACCTTCTCCTCTTGACTGTCTAGCACAATCTTGGCTGGAGAGAGCTTTGCTTCCAGTTTGGCTATGTAAGTGCATCTCTCGCAGGTTGTAGTGTTGGGTGGTAGGAGAAGATGGTTGACTGTGTACATGAGGCAGTTGTCGCATTGCCCCAGTATGCCCAGATTCACCAAGTGGACAGGAGAAATCACTGAAAGCTGACCCTTGGACATGCCTGTTTAGGTGCTTTTTTTGTAAAGTACAAAAGCTGTTTTCCCTTACCTTTGCAAGGTACTTTGGAATTATAGGCTTAGTGCTTATGATTAATTTCTCCTCATTGACAAGGAGAGTTGAGTGCTTGTATCAGTTTCAGGCTTCCTAGTGTTTTCTAGCAGGTTCTAGAACAAGTGCTAGTCACAGAGGTTCATATTTTAGTGCTACTACTGAGAAACCAGCTACTTATAAGGGAAAATTTGAAGAACAGACTTTCTGGCACCTGGAATAGTTTAACCATAGCCCTGTGGTGCTGCATGATGTGAAAAATGTGCAAACACATGCGTTTTTAAGCCAGAAAGTTGAAAGGAATAGAAATCATTAAAAACAAAAACAAGTCCATGCAACTGTAGAGCTGACACACAGATTTATTAAATGTAATAAGAACTTGAAGCGCTTTTCATTTGCAATCATGCAAACTTCATCAGAAGTACAAACACAGGAAATTACTGCATCCTTATGTAAACACTTGATCTAAAAAACACGGGACAATTAACTAATAATTACTGACATTAACCATTAACTAGGACTGTGTAAAATCTGTTTACCAATGCAATATAAAGCTTCATTTTATGAAATTACAATATTTTGAACTTCGTAAGCACAAATACAAAAATACAAATAAAACACTAAATTATAAAAATAATAATAAATTTAAAAGGAACATTATTGACACCAGGTTAAGTTGCCCTGAGCAACTACACTAATAAACACTATGTCCATCACCGATTAGTTTAATACTATATTAAAAAACTAAATACAATAATGTCCAACTTTCGCTCATTAATACTGAACGTCATCTTTGCAGACTCTTCAGTTTGAGAATACTACTAATAGAGCAGGACTCATTGAGACCTGGGACATTGTATGCATTAAGTTTGATCTGCCACATTAATTCTAATTCTTCAAGTTTGAGAGGGAAAGGACCCCCTCTGATGTCCTGCAATACATTGTCAATTACCATAAATTTGAACTGATGGTCCACATTTAGATGTATATGCTTTGCTAATGCATTATCAGACTTGTTGTGGCCAATAGCATATAAATGTTCGTACATTCTGTCTCGGAGTCTACGCTCCATTTTGCCTATATAAAAGGCTGGACAGCGTGTACATCTAGCCAGGTAAATTATAAACCTGGAGTTACAATTAAACCTAGATTTTAATTTAAAATGTTGTCCATTCACCACAAAAACATTAGCCACCTCCACATGTTTGCAATAGTTACAGTTCTCGCATTTGTTCATTCCTACTATTCTAGAAACCTTAGTATGTTGTTTTTCTAATAAATTCTTAAGATTTCTTCCACGTTTAAAAACTATAGTTGGTTCACTACCAAGTTTATTAAACAGTGTTTGATTGCATCCTAACAGTTCCCAATTTTTCCGCACAATTTTGATACAAAGATTACTTTGTGCACAAAATGTAGTTATAAGGCTACAATGTGATGTTTGATTATTGCGGTGAAAAGACTCACTGAATATTGGAAAGACTGAAACATCTGGATCCATTAAGTTATTGCTAACAGATGGTTTAATAGCCAAAATGGGCTTATAAGTTTGATTTGCCCTTTTACAGTTAATCTCCTCAATTAAAGAATCCAATAAAGATACTGGGTAGTCACGGTGTAAAAATAGTTTTTTTACAAATGTGCATTCTTTTAGAAAGTCTTTGTCCTGGCTTGTAATACGGGAAGCCCTAACTAGCTGACCCTTGATGATTGACCTTTTCTAATGAAAAGGATGGCAACTAGAAAAATGAAGAAAGGAATTAGAATATATACTTTTCCTAAAGATCTGGGCTGCATAACAACCTAAAATTCTATTTTTACTTAACCAAATATCTAAGTATACTATAGCCTCAGTGCTGAAAGTGGAAGTAAATTGTAAAAATTCAGTTGTTTGATTGAACATTTCCAACAACACTTGACTTGTCTCTTGATCTCCCTTCAGTAAAACAAATATATCGTCCAGGTATCTGGTGTAATATATCAAGAGGTTATATACATTCGTGTTTTGCAATACAAATTTGGATTCCCAGTGTTCCATAACCAAATTGGCTACACTAGCTCCACACGGGGAACCTATTGCTAAACCCACTTTCTGCAAATAAAATTGGTTGTTAAACATAAACAAGTTATTTGTAAGTATTAAATCCAATAATTCCATCACTAAAGATATATCCAAACTTGAAGCTCCATGTTTCTTCATCATCAGGGCCACCCATTCTATACTAACCTCATGTGGAATGCATGTGTACAGGTCTCTGACATCAATTGTCAGGAAACTGTGGTTTTCATTGTATTCTAAATTATTCATTTTTGCCAAAAAAGACCAAGAGTCCTTACATATTTGGTCTTCACAAACCACATATTTCTGCAACATTGAGTCAATGACCTTAGCACAAGCATAGGTAGGAGAGCCTCGGCTGTCTACAAGCAGTCTCATGGGTGGATCCATTAGATCTTTGTGAATTTTTGGAATGCCGAACAAGAACGGGTATTTAGGATAAGATGTAGCCATGTAATTAAACATAGCCTGTTCAATTCAGCCCTCAATAAACAGGTCATTGATACACATCTTAATTAAATTGTAAGCCTTATTAACCTCTGACCGAGAACTCATTTGATAAGCATTACTACACAGTAAACCATCCATCTGTTTAATGTAATCAGCATTATCAAAAACTACTAATTCACCCCCTTTATCAGGTTTACAAACCCGTATATCTTGTGATCGAATGTACTTTAAGTAATCTTGTTCCTCACGGATTATGTTCATACAAACATTACCATTTAAACTATTCTCAACCATGTACCTAAAAATCTAATTCACACAGTTGTTCGAACACCTGCAGCACTGGATGTAGTGGTGGATTATAAGTACTCAAAATACAGAACCCATTGTTACCAACTATGTTTGAATTATTCCCAAATAATAACTGAAAATTTAATTTCCTGGTGAAGGACTTAATTTCAATAATGGCTTTGACAATATCGATTTTATGTTGGGGTACATAAGTATGACCCTTAGCTAAAAAATTTTCCATGTCCAACGTAAATTCACTTGAAGAAAAATTGTATACTCTAAAGTCACATTCTTTGTTACAAATAACATTAGGACCTAACCAATGTTGTTGTAACTGTTCAGCATTACATAAGGACCTAGATGAACCATTAACTTCATCACTCAACTTTACTTGTGAGTCCAAAACCACAAACTTGAACATGGGGGAAGAGACCCCACTGGAGGCATCCACTACCTCACTAGGGGAATCTTCCCTAGTCATTACATTTTGTTCCTGTTGAATTTCAGCTTGCCCTTGTTCGATTGAAAGTTCCTTTGTTGTTTTGGCCTTGCTGCTGCAAAATTGGCCTGCCAAAAAACCTGGTGCTCATTGGAATTCTGATTCAACTGTTGTCTATTGTTGTTGTCATAGTAAACACGGGGACCATTTTGAAGTCTCTCACTCCTCCGGACTTTTTGCGGCACAGGACCACTAACACTACATTCACTGCCGTTAATAGACTCATTCATAACATTAATAGACATGTTAACATTCGGGGCTGCCTGCTCACCACTAAATTGATCTGAATGACCAGTGTTAGAGCAGCCTTGACAATGAATGTCTTTCCCTTGCTGGTTAAGCAAAGCCTGGCCAGCTTGCCATACTTCAGCAGGAGCAGGAGCTGGACAAGCTTCACCTTGATTGTAAGCCTTACAGTCATGATCCAGCTTTCTAACTTTATTTGCTTTAAGCTTGCCCATATGTTGCTCAATGCTGGTAAATACCCTACTGTATTTGAACTTGTATCTCACAAACCCAGCATCATTGTTGATATTCTTATCCAGGTCAATAACAGTACCATCATCATAAAAGCTCAGTCATCAAGGGTCAGCTAGTTAGGGCTTCCCGTATTACAAGCCAGGACAAAGACTTTCTAAAAGAATGCACATTTGTAAAAAAACCTCTTTTTACACCGTGACTACCCAGTATCTTTATTGGATTCTTTAATTGAGGAGGTTAACTGTAAAAGGGCAAATCAAACTTATAAGCCCATTTTGGCTATTAAACCATCTGTTAGCAATAACTTAATGTATCCAGATGTTTCAGTCTTTCCAATATTCAGTGAGTCTTTTCACCACAATAATCAAATATCACATTGTAGCCTTATAACTACATTTTGTGTACAAAGTAATCTTTGTATCAAAATTGTGCGGAAAAATTGGGAACTGTTTAGATGCAATCAAACACTGTTTAATAAACTTGGTAGTGAACCAACTATAGTTTTTAAACGTGGAAGAAATCTTAAGAATTTATTAGAAAAGCAACATACTAAGGTTTCTAGAATAGTAGGAATGAACAAATGCGAGAACTGTAACTATAGTAAACATGTGGAGGTAGCTAATGTTTTTGTGGTGAATGGACAACATTTTAAATTAAAATCTAGGTTTAATTGTAACTCCAGGTTTATAATTTACCTGGCTAGATGTACACGCTGTCCAGCCTTTTATATAGGCAAAATGGAGCGTAGACTCCGAGACAGAATGTACGAACATTTATATGCTGTTGGCCACAAGTTTGATAATGCATTAGCAAAGCATATACATCTAAATGTGGACCATCAGCTCAAATTTATGGTAACTGACAATGTATTGCAGGACATCAGAGGGGGTCCTTTCCCCTCTCAAACTTGAAGAATTAGAATTAATGTGGCAGATCAAACTTAATGCATACAATGTCCCAGGTCTCAATGAGTCCTGCTCTATTAGTAGTATTCTCAAACTGAAGAGTCTGCAAAGATGACATTCAGTATTAATGAGCGAAAGTTGGACATTATTGTATTTAGTTTTTTAATATAGTATTATACAAATCGGTGATGGACATAGTGTTTATTAGCGTAGCTGCTCAGGGCAACTTAACCTGGTGTCAATAATGTTCCTTTTAAATTTATTATTATTTTTATAATTTAGTGTTTTATTTGTATTTTTGATCTGTGCTTATGAAGTTCAAAATATTGTAATTTCATAAAATGAAGTTTTATATTGCATTTGTAATCATATTTTACACAGTCCTAGTTAATGGTTAATGTCAGTAATTATTAGTTAATTGTCCCGCATTTTTTAGATCAGTGTTTATATAAGGATGTAGTAATACAGTAAATAAACACAGAAAAGGTAACACACTTGACTGTGTAGACCTAAACAGTAAATGCAATTAAAACTCTATAAAATTAGCAATTTAAAACTTTTTAAATGAAGCAAGGCAAGTGCACAACTGAAAAACGATTTAAGAGGCAGTAATACAGTAGAATAAGTAGCTAGTCTACATATACAGAGAAGTCTATATATACAGAAAAGCAGCTATAACACACTTAATTCAGATGCAGTACAACCTAGAGCACTTAAGTTGTAGCAATATTAAGGCAAATACAGTTTTAATAAATGCACTAAAATATACCCCGGGATTCATGAAGCGTCGGCGATCTAGCACCAAATATGGCTGCCGAGCGATTCAGGTAAGAGCTGTTTCCACGTGCACTACCAGCATACGCCAGATCTGCACAGCTCTTGGCGCATGTATGCTAAGTACCCCATGTGCAGCAGTGTAGCATGCAATTGAAGGTATATAGCGATTCATGAAGTGGTGCAGGTATAGCGTAAGCATGTAGAAATGTAAACCAAAAAAAAAATGGTTTACATTCTGTCAAACATAAAATCAGAGCCATGAAAGTGGACCAGACTTATGTATTATAATGTTAATATATACCAATGGCTAAATATATAGCCAATGGCATAAAACAACATGCAAAACATATAAAAAATAACATTTAATGTCATGGCCACACCAACGCAAAGTAAAACCGCAGTGCATCGGTGCACAAACGGGATCACAAGGAAAATATATTTAGATGTCAGAAAACTGTAATGTAACGCAATTCATGATATCCCTATAATAGTCAATGGCATGCATGCTACACCACAACCATGGCGCAAGGGTTGTTAAGGGTTTGTGACAGTGTTCAGTGCAAGTAACTAGGAATTAGTAGTCAATGCCATGCAAATGAGGAAAGTAATACTGAATCACAAATGCCCCGCTGGCATAAGGATGTACTACACGGCATAGCGTTATAATACCGAGGAGTGGCCTGGAGGTAAACATGACATCAAGAGAAGGTCGCATCATCGTAGCTGTAAGCACATTGGATCATTGCTAATCCGTGTTGTGTGTTGCTAAGCAAAGCCACAGGATAGGGGTGTGGAAGTAGCCATAGCTTTGCTTAGCTGAGAACACACAAGGTAACAGAAAGTTCATGTGAACGTGGATGAAAATGCGCATGAAACCCGGTAAATGGCTGTGCGTGGCGTGCACCACAGCTGAAATAGGAAGGATACAGGAAGACAATAAGGAAATGCTGCAGCATGGTAATTGGAGTACAAATGAATAATTAACACCTAGAAACTCACAGTAGGCCATAGACAACAGCTAACAAGGCTGCTAGCAGCTACCTGCAGAACAGAAAAGGGGAGGTGCCGTACAGCAAAGAAAAGAGAACTGTCACAGCCGAACAAAGCAACATTGCAGGAGATCAGCTACATAACACATTTCCCAACACAATCCTGGGTTGTGGAAGCACAAAACAATAAAGGCGGTAGCTGGATGCGTGCCTGACAATGGGAGGGGAATCGGGTTGAAAATAGAAGTAAAGGACAATAGATGAATCATGGCAGACAAGCGTAAGTCAACACCAAAGGCCCCACAATAGCAGTACCTGCTGTAAAACCAATAATTAAGATACCCTGCAGCTGGAATAGCACAAACACACCCAATTACACCAGCATCATCCATTACACAATAGTATAAGATGTGAAAGCTCCACACACATACACACAAACACACACACACACACACACACACACACACACACACACACACACACACACACACACACACACACACACACACTTGTGTATTCCCAGACACTCTGCACCATTGGTGTATACAGACGGGTAACTTTCAATATGTATATGTTAGGGGCAGCCATAGCTTTCATTCACAAGCATGTGTTGGAGACTGATGGTGGTGTGGAGGATGATGCTGACAACCATCTCAGGGACTGGAGGATGAGAAGATTGTTCAGACCCAGGGTAAACTACCAGGGGATACATGATCTGGAGATTGTAGAGCATTACAGGGTGGACAGGGACATCATACAGCATCTTGTTGAGCTGTGCCGGCCACGCCTCAGAGCCAGAAGTAACAGAGGGAAGCCCATCCCAGTGGACACGAAGATATGTGTAAGCTTGAGAATACTAGCCACAGGTACCTTCCAAAGGCCAACTGGGGATATCATGAGGATCTCACAGGCATCAGCATCCAGGGTACTCCACCAGTTCCTGGATGCCATGTTACCACATGCCAATGAGGACATATACTTCCCCCGAATGCAGGAGGAGTTGGCCAGCAATACGCATCTCTTCCACCATGTGGCAGACTAACCGGAGGTACTGGGTGCAATAGACTGCACACACATACACATCAAGTCACCACCCGGTGAGCAGGGTAGGCGCTACATAAACCGCAAGGGATTCCCCTCCATCAACTGCCAGGTCATGTGCAATGCCCAGGGCATTATTATGGATGTGTGTGCTGGCAGCCCTGGAAGCTATCACGACTCCCACATCTGGCATGCCTCACAGCTGTATCAGGTATTTGTCAGGGGGGACATCCCATATGGCCACATGGTGGGGGATGCTGGCTATGCACTGGAACTGTGGATGATGATACCCATCAGAAATGCACACACAGCCACGCAAGAATGCCATAATGAGAAACACGTAGAAACCGGAATCATCATAGAGCACGTGTTTGGGATGTTGAAATCATGGTTCTGTTGCTTGGACATATCTGGTGGAGCCTTGCAGTACTCTCCAGGAACATGTGCCCACATCTTCATAGTATGTGACATGCTACACAATATGATCCTTTGGAAACAGCTGCAGCAGGGACAGAATGATGAATGCCCTCACAATCCACCACCATTGCCAAGGGACCGACAGGCACAGGGGGACTCAGACCACGAATACCCTGTGCTAGCCCCAGTAGGCAAATGGAGGCATGGCCAGTATGCCCATGCCTTGGCAAAGAGGGAACGTATAGCATACACACTGACAGTGTAGGCACTCATGGACTTATACCATTCTCCACCTGCACACACAGCAAACATGGATGGCACACACACACGACCACCTGTAAATTGTCATGTATAGATGGTCTACTGTGTGCATCCTACACAGGTAGCCCTCGCCTATTGTACACACAACCGCCATTGGCACAAGGTAAGTCAATACCTGAACAGTAAATTAAGTAATCAGCATTTGTCCATACTGTATGTACAGGTTCATAGATGCATAGGTAGGTGCATACCCAACCACTGAGGCCACTCATAAGCATAGACAAAATGTGTCTGCTGTTGCCACCCCATTGATTAACTAACTGTCCCTCTGTGGAGCAGAGCCACTTGTGGGATCCCTGAGGTGTAGCTACTGTTCACCACCCACTCTGCAAGGATTCCCCGGAGTGTCAGTGAGGGGTTTTGTATGATGTAATCAGGGATGTAGTTCCAAATAATGGGGAGTATCCCTGACAGGAATCTTCACAGATATGTACAAGTTACATAGTATACCTTAAACACAGCTTGCATATATAGGTAGTTCTCCACAGAATAATAAACATGTGGAACACACAATCGCTGAAATGTGTGTTAATTACCCTTGCACTACCAGTGCCTTCTCTGAGAGGTAAGATATCACTGCCAGGATTAGAACACACAACCATGTACACATTCATCACAATAACATACCACTAAGCTACCTGAGATGTAGCAATGGCAGTTGTGTATACTGACAGGATAAAACACAAAAGGTAGGAATGTGTTGAAATAGGACAAACCGGCATGTACCCAATGAAAGGTGTATGTTATATATATATATATATATATATATATATATATATATATATATATATATATATATATATATATACATCATATATAGAGAGAGGGGGAGAGAGAGAGAGATATGTCGATATATGGGGATATACATATATATGTAGACATATAGATAGGTTAACAACATCTACATAACCATGGAGGTACATATAAATGGGATACCTACCACATACCGACTGCTTTACATACCGACGCGTAATCCCGAGGCTTAAGGTCCGAAAGAACACAGTACCAAAACACCAGATGCGTGAGGTGTAATCTCACGATGTTAATGGACAGTTAGTCAGTGCTTCTGGTGTTGCGGTTTGGATAGGTTACTGTGTGTAAGTGTGTTTCTTAGGGCTGTAGTGTGTGTGTAAGTGTGTGTTCTGTGTGTGGTGTGTGTTCTTGGGGGACTGTAATGTGTGGTTGTGACTTAGCTTTGTGCATCTGTTTGCGCAACCTAGGATGTAGAATATTAAAGTAGGGAGTGGTGTGGGGGGTGCAGACCCCTACATGGGGGGTGTACGTTGGCTTCGCCACCTGCTCATACATAGTGTAGGATGGTTTGTTTGGATGTGTTGGGTAGCAGTGTGTCTGTGTGTGCATGTGTGTATTCCATGTTCGTGTTACCTTCGCAAGTTACTGTTGATGTGGGGTATGGGAGTCTGGTCCCGGTACTGTGTGCATCGGAACACTGTGGTTTCAGGATTCCATAGGTCTCTCGTATACAGTGGTTGAAGTGTTCATATATGTGTATAACATGGGCCATAGCAATCACACATTCTGCCACTACCATACTTTATGAACAAAGGATATGGAGAGTATATGCCTATACACTATTATAAATATGTGCTATGGACATGAGCCAATGATAGTGTTACCACCTGTCCCACTTTGCAAGGGACACTCCCTCTTTGGTTGGTTGTGTCCTGACCAAATATATTAAATGTGGCAAATGTCCTGGGATTGTAGAACATAATTATGTCCCATATGTACTGTACTAGTTGCATACAGTAGTTATTTCTGTATCTAAAATACCTACATGTTACAGGAAACAGGATAAGCAACTAAACTGCTACAAGAATAAGCTTATATTTAGGCAAGAAAGGAAAGTTCTATCCCTTGTACTGACCATGGGTTTGTTTCGGCCTGTAAAATCAGATGTGTGTCCTGAAAAGGTCCCACTATGGCCATATGAAAGGGTGGCAACTCTAGCCAAAGAGGATCAGTCACCAACACAACTATGATGACTGCAAGTACCTATGACAGAAATACACAGCCATCATGTAGCAACACGTTATTACATTCAGCTGTATTACCGAAGGGATTCAAGGACTAACATCACCTGCATGCTATACAGGAACCACATAACAGTGCCTTAATGAATCAGCCTGCAATTACCATTGTATTAGTCCACAAAAGGATAGGTGTTCAAATAGGGAAGGAACCCTCACGCACATAGCGATTATGTATAAAAGCAATTCCTACACACCTGCATCTGCTAAGCACACCCAACAACATCACCACCACACCCAAACATATTACAGTACAAACTGTAATAACATCACAAATCATTCACACACTGTACGGCATCTGCAGAAGCCTTAACATACCTTGTCAGAGACACATTAACATGGCCCTATGTGAAATAGCTGCTGTTATACAATGGAACAGCTGCTGATGTAACAGGGTTTGTTTGCACTAATTCCGTTTCAGAGGGTTGTGCATACACCGGGATGTGTTAGCAATTAGTGAGTAACAGCACAGTATGTTACACTTGTACACCAAATCAAGGATGTCTGGTGAGCACACTGTACACCACATAACAGTTCATGCATAGCCATACGCCCTTGAGCTGGCCAAACATCCTTGCCAGACTTAAACATCTGCAGAAGTATCAGGTACAAACAAACCCTGCATAAATAGCACTGTTCCAAAATATAACAGCTGTACTCACATATAGAACTAAATCATCTAGCCATTATACACAGTCCATGGGAGTCATGAGGCTAATATATCTCAGTGTGTCTCCATATAGCTGTTGAAATATATCGCAATATCACATCTAGGCCATCTCCCTTGAAAGAAAGGCAAATGGACAACGCCCAGAAGGAGTACTCATTTATGCACCACTGTTGCCATGGTATCAGCTAATGAAGTAGCTGCACAGCTGATGTGCATCTAATTAACTATTGTGGAACAGCAGTTGTTGGACAGGATACCACATGTTACCGATATGTAACTAGAAAAGGAAGTGTTATCACACATTCAAACCATCCGTATATACCAGAGGAACGTTACAAAGAACACTGAAACACAAACCAAAAAGGTTTGAATAAACAGTTAATGACACCTCGGGTTACTAATAAGGTATGTAGAACAGTCAGTATGTCTGTGTATGTAATACTTTTCTGTAGTATTTAAAGTGCATGCAATCCATATAGTGGAAACAGTTATCATGTAGTGATGTATTGTTGAGCATAGTAACGCTTGTAGTATTTGTGTGTACTGCTGTAGGTCACAAGGCAAACATTGCATACACCACAAGGGATGCTGTATAAGGGCTTTGAACAGAAATACTCCTCACCAGCCGATGTCAGTGGCAGGACTGGTCCAACAAGTATGTGCTATAACAGTGGATAGTATTTGTTGATATATTGTAACTGTAGCCATATGTATGGGTGTATTACAGAGAATAACATGTGGAAGGTTGGGCCACTGTGCAAGTATGATTTGCATTGTGGGATATTGTGCCAATAACTGTGTAATGTACAGTATTGTAGGCAGATATGTATTACAAGCTACATAGCATTACTGTAATGTTAGGCAAACATTAGTTATGTCAGTTGGCATTTACAATACACAATAACAGGATACATATGTCTTTTAGTGAGCCGACAGTTTATCAGCATGATAGCAAAGTAAAATGGAAGAGCTATTTAACTATCCACGCACATAAGACATGTAATATGTGCAAATGTAGGTACAAGGCTGTCTTACCAAGGGTATCTGTAAGCCTAGCTAGCATGTGTTGGCTTTTGCCACCCCTATAGGTTGGTTCCCTGTGTCTCTGTCCAGCAGAGCCACTGCAGTGATCCCTGGGGTACATGTCTGTCTCCCATCCACATGTCAAGGTTTCCCTTGAAGAGTGCTCATGAGGGGCCCTGCCTGATGTACATTGGAATCATGTTCCAAAGCATGGGGAGTGTCCAGGTAAGGAATCTATCCATCCAGCACGTCCTACTCATTGTTGTGGTCAGGTGTATATCCCTAGAGCATGTGGCTCTCAGGAGCTTCTGTTTAGGTGGTGCATATCCAGCAATACAGGGTTGGACATGGACCTTGTATGTCAAGTAGAGATCACCTGCGAGTATGCGGTATGCAACTGAGTACAGCTGGAGTTTCATAGGTTGGGTTGCATAGGTCATCTGTTTGAGGTCAGTAATCCTCTTGGTGTGGTACTGGTGTGGTCTTCCAAGCTATTGCAGTTGTCTTGTAAGGTATACCCCAAATGGGTTGTTGTATCCTTTAATGGGTGTAATATGACATGTGTAGAGTCACAATGGCCCCTCTGATCTGGATGTGAACCCATTATAGATAGGAGGGGGCCATGTAGAAGGATATTTTAACCACCTTGTCATTATGGGTATTGAAGGAGAGATTGCTATCTACTGGGGTTCCCGGATCCCATATTACCTTTTCTGTATGTATGGGACTAGCACCTATGGAGTAGAACACGGGTAATTAATTATATCCAAAGGAGATGACTATGCACTTTTAGGCATTCAGCTTGACGCCATGATATTAACACCAGGTATCTGTGTCAGTGCGACCCTTCCAGA
>NC_056743.1:1457832797-1457850977 GCF_019279795.1 Protopterus annectens
AAAGTTTTTTTTTTCTTTTGGAACAAGGGGAAAAACCCGAGGTGCTTTTTTTGGGGCCCCCCTTTCATAAGGGGAAAACCCGGGGATTTTTTTGGTTTTCCAAAAAGGCCAATTTTAAGGGGAGCCCCCTTTTTGGGTGATGAATCGTCCCTCCACTCATGCGTCCCATTAATAGCCATTAATGTGGCTGTTTAGGGGTCTCCCCGCCTGTGGCTCACCATGGATTCAGATTTTTGCAGGTGAAGCATATTCCTGTTAAATCCTGGGTTTGACATGGCCCTTGTATGCAGCGCAAAGGTCACCTCTGGAGCAAGCGGTGAAGTGACTGAATAGAGCTGGAGTTCTTTCAGTCGGGCAGCATAGGACAGATTTTTGAGACCCTTTGTATATCCTTTTGGTGAGGAACTTTTGCTTGGCCTCTCCAGCTGCTGCCAGGAGTGTCGGGTCAGATAAGCATTTCGGGCGAACGTGGGGCATTGTACTCAATCATTGGTCTGATGAGTGATGAGTGAGTAAAGTGGGCTATGAATCTCCCTTGATCTAGATGAGAACCTTTCCACGGATAAGGTGGGCGGCATGTAGAAAGGTCTTCCTAACTACTTTAGCTACATAGGGTGTCGTCAATGACAGACTACTATCAACCTGGGTCCCAGGTCACTGATAACTTGTTCTGTACTCAGGTGATTGCCACCTATTTGGTAGCTAGGGGTAACCTTGTTTTTCCCGAAGGGTATGACTGACTATGCATTTTTTGGCATTTAACTTTAGGCCGTGGTTTTGACAGCACCAGTTATCCTAATCATTTCTGTGAGACCCTTCTGAAGGACATCTGTGTCAGATGTGGTTTCTACCATGGCGCCTCGTTTGCAGTCATTCTGCAAACGTTGTCAGCCATAACCTCCTGTGCTTGCTTGTACTGGAAAAGTAGATGCTAAACAAGAGTGGGCCCAGGACTGAGCCCTTGTGACACCACTTGTGACAGGCTTTGAGTCTGACATGGCGCCAGCAACTCTGACCCTGTGGGTTCTGTCATCAGCCAGTTTGCAAACCCATCTTGTGATGTATGGGTTGACATTTAAGCTGATGAGTTATTCAATGATACCCGAAAGGGGTAATGTATGGAAGGCGTTAGCTAGATCGAGGTAGGCTGTATGGACTGCCTTCCTCATCAATGGCTTTGGTGACTGTTTCAAAAAGTCAACCAAGTTTAAAAGGCATGATCTGCCTTTGACAAAGCCAAACTGGGCTGGATCCAAAGTCTGCAAATTCCTATGTCTTTATTTATGAGGTCCATTATGATCCTCTCCATGGCTTTGCAGATAAGGCCTGTCGCTAATGGGCCGGTAATTGGTTCAGGGTCGGTGGAGGCACCGCCTTTGTGAAGTGGTACCACAGTTGCAGTGCACCACCCCTGAGTACTGTATCCAGAGGTGTAAGACTTTGATTAAAACAGCTGTCCTAGCTGTGGGTTTAATTCCCTCATTGAGTTCATGGAGCATTACAGCCGGGACACCATCAGGTCCCATGGATGCTGTGTTTTTGCTTTGGAGAGAGCAGTTTCGTTGAAGTTAGACAGATTTAGGATTTCCATGGTTGTAGTGGTAAAAAAGGAGGTGGGGAATATTTGTGTAGTGGTAGATAGGTTGTGGGAGTGGTTAAGAACAGGAAGTACAAGAGGGAGGAGTTTTAGTGTGGTGTAATTTGATTTGTGGTTTCGGGAGGAAGGCTGTGGCTATGGAAGTATAAATCTAAGGAAAGCAGAGGTGAGTGGGAAGAGAGGGTAAGGTAGAGGGGCAGAGTGGAGCCCTACCCGAGCACAGCTTTTAGGCAGAACAGAGTGACGTGACCTAGGTAGCTTAATTGGCAGAACTACAAAAACAATCATTAAGGTAGGGTCAGGTAGTCAGGAGAGCATTTGTATGGTAAGAAAGAAGGAGGTAAGACTGGATGTTGTAAGTATGAGGTGACTAGGAGAAGAAGGATTGCTGGTGGTTTAGGTTAAAGTGTATACGAGCCACATCAGAAAGTCACTTAAATGATTTGTCTTCTTCCAGTTTCCTGTATACACTCCATACCAACCATTAATAATCTGAGTCCCACCTGCACCAGCAGTACCTACAGGTCATCTTGGACGTAAACTCACACTAGCAAGTTCATGCGAAAATGTGACTGCTTACGAAGTTACAGTTGCATAAACCCTGCCCTCTCTGTTACCTCAATTCCTCCCAATCATACCTCATTCTCACTTAACCCCTTCATTCCCCACCTCTTAATTCCCACTACTATATTTATCTAACCCTTCTGAAGATGTCCCTGACACACACACACACACACACGCACACACACACACACACACACACACACACACACACACACACACACACACACACACACACACACACACACACACACACATACAAGGTTATTTGAGCTTCCAGCCACTGGACTGTGATGGCTACTGTTAATGCCCTAGTATGAGATGTGAGCTTAAGAGCTCTGTAGTAAGACCCCATCTTTGCAATTCTTAAGCAACCCCTTGTTCACTTGTTAAAATCACTTATCATGCTAGGCAGTTAAATCTGCCAGTTGTGACCAGCAAAATAAAGAACTGGTTTATTTCTGCCTGCTGTCACCAATGTGTCAGCATTGTATCCCTGACTATCTGAAATATAAGAAATTGTGTTACGCTGGCTTTCTGACAGCGCTTGATAAATGTTTTGTGGCTTTTAAAAAGATGGCAAAGGACTTGATGTTTTTTTCTGTAACTAGTAGCACATGGGGCAGATAAGGCTCCATGCACTACAATGTTATAACTGTGTCTCCAGTCATAACCTTTATTATGTGTTCGATGGATGCCAAGATTCACCTCTCCAACTTTGTACCAAGGTGAATTTCTTTACATCCATGTTCCAAACACATATAGTAAGCCATAAGCCATTTCTGATTGGCAGCTTGATCATAATCCTTCATAATACTCACGGGATAAAAATAAATAAAAAACTTAACAGAACTAAATGCTAAAATTATCCAAGTAAAGTGAAGGAAAAATTATAAACTTTTAGTGGCAGTAGCAAAAGAGTTTAGTAAGCAATTCAGTAAAACTGCAGTGAAGCAAAGCAAAGAAAGAAAAGATTTGCATGTCTAGGGTTTGTATCAGCCATGGAAATGTTATTAGGAACAAAATGGTAATAGTAGGAGGGTGTGAGAGAATACTTACCCTATGAATAGCATCCCTAGTCTGCTTAAACTATGTCACCAGACTGCTGTCTTTTATCATTAGTGAAATAAGTGCAGAAATATCAAGATTGTACAAAAGGTTTCAGTTTCTTCTTATGGCATAGAAATTTACAGAACAACATGAAGGCATCGTGCCAACAGAAAAAGGAGTACATCAGTCAAGAAACTGCTGCAAAAATTAAAATATTTAAAGGAAATGTCCTCAGTAACAGTGGCATGGCAGAGGTGTTGGATAGATTTGACTAAAGAAATTATATTAGAATCTTGAGGTTAAATCATAAGAGTAAAGATAATGGATACATGCATATTAATAGATGGCAGAAGTTCACGAGGGTCATGCTGTGGTCTTTCAAACTGAGAGAGAAAGAGCAAAAAAAATGAATAAATAAATAACTCATCTCATCTACAGTAAATAGTAAGAGGAAGTTCAGAGTTGTATCTAAGTGTGAAGACAGCTGAGGTTAGAAAAGCAGACCATATTAAAGAGGTACAAACAATGCTTTAGTTGAAGTAAAGGGAGTGAAGTAGATACTTTGAAAATGAGAATTACATTAGCCCTGCATAATGCTCTACATGGACCTTATTACCTGCATTCTTTTCTGTCTTTGTTGCTACTCATGTTATTGGTTTCTTGAACTGTAACTGTTGAAATCATACAAATTATTATTCTTAGTCCATTCTCTCCATAAATGATAGGTTGGGTTGCTTGACTAGGCTTATAAAGACCCTTGTGGTCATAGCCTAATATACACCTATATACGCCTATGAATCTATAAAAGATATAGCACATTGTATTCAATTATATTAGGCATATCCATATAAAGACAATGAAAAAAATAAATAAATTATTTATAAATTGATTGAAACTATCAACTTTTAGTTAAGTGCAACATTACTTATACTGAATTGTGGCTCATTGCATAATTATACAGTTGCATCTCATTAATATTCAAAAATATGAGCATTGATTGAATAGCTGACTGTTTCATAGGTTCATAGGTGTGTACTAGGCTAATGAACTTGGAGCCTATATAAGCCAAGCCCAAGAAGATTCCCTGGCATCATGTTGCCCAAAGTTAGTTTTCAGTTCCCCTGTCAAGCAAGGCCACTGAAGTGATCCCCGGGGTAAACTTCCTATTATCCACCCACTCATCAAGATTTCTCTTAAAGAGGGCCAGTGAAGTGCTCTGCTTGATGTGAAAGGGAAGTTTGTTCCAGAGTATGGGAAGTCTTTGGGTTAGGAACTTGCCCCTCCAGCATGTTCTGTTTATTGTGATAATGAGGTTAAGGTCCCTGAAGCGTGTGGCATGGGGGGATTGGAATTTCTTTAGGTGTAGCATATTTAGCAGCTCTGGGTCAGACATGGTTTGTAGCATGTTTGTGGCATGTTGCTTCCCATTATACAACATAAAATGTTAAAATGATGAAGTGGCATTTATCTGATAGTACAGCACCACTAAATAATATTTAAAAAATCACAACATAAAATATAAAGATCATGGAATATAAGTCTAGGCTTACACTCACACTACAATAAATCCTGCATGTACATAAAGAGAAAATGACATCTTGCAGTGTATTATTTTCATCATCCAGAGTAGTATATGACTAAGAACCAAACCTTGTTTTCTCATTCCCTACTCTGCTACCATGGTGTAGACATATTTATGAATGTGTGCCTGTGTAGTGCTGTTATTCACTGCCCACACACTGACAGAGTAATCAGTGCATCTTTCACAATGGAGGTATCTGAAAATGTGAGATATACACACACACACACATATATATATATATATATATATATATATATATATATATATATATGTATATATATATATATATATATATGTAGACACATATATATATATATATATATATATATATACACACCACACACACACACACACACACACACACACACACACACACACACACATATATATATATATATAGATACACACACACACACACACACACACACACACACACACACACACACACACATATATATATATATATATATATATACACATATATATTTTTTAATTTTTAAATAATCTGTGGGCATAACAAGAATTGCCTACAACACTGATGTTTATCTAGGTGGGCTTTTTCATAGTGAATATATCACAGTTCACTGATCTGCTCCCACTTGAACAAACTGGCAAATAATTATTTATCATGCATTTATTTCACTTTGTTAACTAGGTAGGTATACTAGCCCAAGGGCATTTGTCAGCTATGATCCAAGCAAAGCAGGCAGCAACAATGTCTAAAATAATACATCCAGTAATTATTACACAAGAAAATGTGTACTACATAAATATATTTGAAGCATATTTATTAAGAAAATTTGCAGTTCATAAACAAATTTATAAAGTGTGATGTTGCATTTGGTTGGAGTAGTAAGACTATGTTAATTGCCAAAACAAGTACATTTGTATTTGCTTTAAAGCTAGTAGTCTAAAGAAAGTGATATGACTGGATTGTTTCAACATTCTTGTAGTAAAGAATATCAAAAGATAATAACATGAGCTTCTGATATATAGCTTGACTATCCTGATTTAGCCGTACAGTTTTACTATGTTCCTGCATGCAAAAAGAATTTCAGCTAATATTCCTAATATTCTTGAAACTTTTAATACAAGTTCTCAAACAACATTCTAAGTAATTAGCAAAAAGAAGCACAGCAAAAGCAAATAACTGTCAGAAAACAGAATAAAAAATAAATAATTGCAGTATCTGTAGGATTACCGGCACTTTATTAACAAGACAATGACTTTAGCTAGCGCTTTCATCTCCCTTCACTCTCAGAGACTTCTTCAGACTAAAATTAATTGTTCATTGCATACATTAAATACCCATTCTTGGGATACATGACTCAACAAATTCCTCTCTGTTATTGAGACCAGGGAAAAAACATGCATTTAGTTTAACTTGCCAACAGTACTCTAGCCATCTCAGTTCTTCCTCTATATTAATAATATTCTTGGTGTTACTCAGTCCTTCTAATACTAAACATTTAAAGTTAACTTTCCATTTACTTTCTTTATAGTGTTTACACATATAGCATTCTTTTAATTTCCATTGGCAATAGCATACTTATGCTCATAAATTTTTCTGTTGAGCTCCCTGGTAGTTCTTCCCCCATTGAAAGCATAACAATCCATGCACATTAATAAATACACTATATTTTTACTCTTACATGAAAAGCTTCCTGGTATTCTGACTACATAGTTTCCCACTTCAATTTCACTAGAGTCAGGATACAAATAATTGCACATGTTACAGATGAAACACATTCATTCCTTTTTTACCTTCAGATTGTATTTTTCTATTTGGTTTACTCTGAAAGAAAGCTTTATAAGTTTTAACTCTCTTTTGTATAAACCTGGGCCCTCTACCTATCTTTTTAATAATTTCATTATTAGCTTTGAAAATACCCCAATTTCTATTAATAATACTTTTTATAGCTTTAGAATCCACACTATTTTGAACTGCTAGTGCTGTCTTATGCGTATAATCTCTTCTTTTTATACTATCACATTTAGATACTTTTCTATCGTGAAGGGCCGATCTTGTCTCCTAAACCTGATAGACTTCTTTGAATCAGTCTCCAGAACCGTGGATGAGGGTAAGGCAGTCCACACATCCTATCTGGACCGCGCCAAGGCCTTTGAAACCATCCCCCACTCTGGAATCATAGATAGACTTACTAAACTGGGCATTAATCCCTACATCACTCGATGCGTTGTCAGCTGGCTTACTGACAGAACCCACACTGTAAAAGTAGCCGACTCCAAATCCAGCTCCAGACATGTGACAAGTGGAGTACCTCAGGGTTCAGTCCTGGGACCACTCTTGTTTGGCGTCTACTTCTCTGAAGTACAGGCCAACACTAAGGGACTCTGGCTAACAAAGTTCACAGATGGCTGCAAACTGGGAGCCATTATTGAATCTACAAATGATGTGGATACTCTACAGAAGGGCCTTACAGAACAGATGCTTGGTGCCAGAG
Source organism: Protopterus annectens (assembly GCF_019279795.1). Lineage (NCBI taxonomy): Eukaryota > Metazoa > Chordata > Ceratodontiformes > Protopteridae > Protopterus > Protopterus annectens. The sequence continues at coordinate 1,457,840,053 of NC_056743.1, forward strand.
CCATGGGTTCAAGCTCAGTGCTAAGAAATGTATAGCTATCCCCTTTGGGAAAAAACATGTACCTGTGAATTACCACATAGGTGGCTGTACACTAAACACCAAATGTGTGATAAGAGACTTAGGGACATAGGTGGATAGTTGTCTCACCTTTGATAATCACATCGCCACAACAGTCACAAAATCCTTGTATGTGGCGCACCTCATCACTAAGGGTTTTTCATCCCGAAAAAAGGAGGTCATTGTCCCACTGTACTCATCCCTCATTAGACCCATTATAGAATACAATGCCTCGTTTGGTATGTACCTCTCAAGACATCTGCAACAACTGGAAAGGCCACAGAAAGACCTCACTAAAAGAATCACAGGCCTAAAGCAGATGCCATATGCTGACTGCCTTAAAAAACTCCAACTATACTCTGTCACATATCGTCTACTCAAAGGCGATTTCTGCTTAACATACAAGGCCATGTCAAACCCAGAGCTGTTGGACATGATACGCTTAAAGAAATCCAGAGCCACATGCTCCATGGCTCTAAACCTTGTTATCATAATAAACAAAACATGCTGGAGGGATAGATTCCTTATTCAGAGACTCCCCAGACTCTGGAATAGACTACCCATACATGTCAAGCAGAGTGCCTCTTTGGCCCTCTTCAAAAGGAGCCTTGACAATTGGATGGGAGAAAGGAAATTCACCCCTGGGATCACGTCAGTCACCCTACTAGACAGGGGTCCAGGGAAGTAAATAGTGTGGGAAGAAATAGCCAGGGAATTGTTATGGCTAGGCTTGTATAGGCCCTAGGGCCGATAGCCTAGTACCAACGTATGAACCTATAAACCTGTAAAAAAATAAATTGCAGTATCTGTAGGATCACTATCACTTTATTAACAAGACAATGACTTCAGTTAGCGCTTTCTTCTCCCTTAGGTTTATAGGTTCATAGGTTCATAGGTAGGTAATAGGCTTTTTGCCCAAGGGCATGTATAAGTCTAGCCAGAGTGTATTGGTTTTCACCTTCCCATTGGTTAATTAACTGTGCCTCTGTCAAGCAGAGCCAATGAAGTGATCCCAGGGGTGTATTTTCTGTTGCTCATCTACTCATTAAGGTTTCTCTTGAAGAGTGTTAGTGAGGGGCACTGCCTAATGTAGTTAGGAATTTTCTTCCAGCATGGGAGTCTCTGTGACAGGAATCTATCCCTCCAGCATGTTCTATTTATTGTTTTGGCAAGGTTTAGCTCACTAGAGCACGTGGCTCGCAGTGACTTGGATTTCTTTAGGTGGAGCATGTCCATCAATTCTGAGTTGGACATGGCTTTGTAAGTCAGTCAGAGATCAATTCTGAGTAAGCAATATGCCACGGAGTACAGACAGAGTTTTTTTTAGTCGGTCTGCATAGGACATATGTCTGAGGCCAGTAATCTTGGTGAAGTTCTTTTGTGGCCTTTCCAGCTATTGGAAGTGTCTTGTGAGGTACATCCCAAATGGGGCATTGTACTTTATGATGGGCCTGATGAATGAACAGTAGAGGGGCTCTATAACCTCTTTATTTCTAGATTCAAACCCTTTAGTAATTAGATGGGCCACATAGAAGGATTTCCCAACTACTTTGGCAATATGATTGTCAAAGGAGAGATTAATATCTACGTGGGTCCCCAGATCTCTTATTACCTCTTCTGTATTAAGGGGGCTGCCACCTATGTGGTAATTCGTGGATGTTTTGTTTTAACCAAATGGGATGACTATGCATATTTTGGCATTTAGCTTGAGGCCATGACTTTGACACCAAGTGCCCATCTCAGTAAGGCCCTTTTGGAGGATGTCCGTGTTAGCCGGAGAGTCAATTATGGCTCCCAGTTTGCAGTCATCGGCAAACTTGGTTAGCCATAGTCCTCCTGTGTTTGCCTGTACTTCTGAGAAGTATTCTGAAAAACATGCCTTCACTCTCAGAGACTTCTTCATTCTTGGGATACATCACCCAACGACATCCAGTCTAAGTTAAGAATCCTAGTCACATGATAAAATAGGCTAAATTAAAGAAAAAGCCTAATCACATTATAGAGTGGGTTAAATTAAAGAGAAAATTCTGAAAAAGTCAGTGTTTTAACCCTTTTCTTTTTAAGTACATAACAAATTCCTCTCTATTATTGAGACCAGGGGAAAAACATGCATTTAGTTTAACTTGCCAACAGTACTCTAGCCATCTCAGTTCTTCCTCTATATTAATAATATTAATATACTAACCCAAAAGTAAGTAGGAACTTTGGTATACCAAAGATTCACAAAAACTTAGAAGACCCCCCGCTAAGGCCTAGTGTTGCAGGTGCTAAAAGTTAGACTAAAGGGCTATCTGTTTTTATGAACAAAATGTTACAAAAAGTGGTACCTAAAAACATTACATATATAAGAGATAGCTTTGACTTTCTGAGTAAAACTGAGAATGTAGTTGCGAATGAAAATGATGTGTTAGTAACATTAGATATTAATTCCCTCTATACTATAATTCCTAATATAGATGGTACGGAAACAGTCAAAATTGAACTTTTAAGATCTAGAATGTTCTCTTCTGATATGGTAGGATTGCTTATGGAAATGATTGATCTGGTATTAAGTTATAACTATTTGAAGTTATATGAACAATTGTATGTTCAAATCAACGGATTGAATATGGGAGCAGCTTTAGCTCCCAGTTATGCCAATGTATTTATGCAAGGTTGGGAGACAGCTAACATCACCAATAGTGAATACAATGAATATATATTAAAGATGGTTCACTTTATTGCTGATGTCTTTTTAATTTGGAAATGGCCTATTGATATCCTGAATGATTTCCTGAAATATATTAATAATGTATGTGTCTTATCTTAAATTTACTCATAATTATGACATGCACAGAATTTACTAATTAGATCTTAATATTTATAAGGAAGACAATAGGTTGATATTTAAGATTTATAAGAAAGATTTTCAGTACAACATGTACTTACATTATTCTAGTCTCCATCCCAAGAAAACAAAATCTAACATTGTTAAGGGCCAGTTAAAAAGGATAAGCAATCTTACTAAATATACAAGAAGCTGAACATTTCTGTAAAAGAATGGAATGTAGAGGGTATCCTAATAAGGATATGAATAAGTTGTTAGAGAAAGTAATAGATGAAAGAAAAGTATCTGAATGTGATAGTATAAAAAGAAGAGATTATACGCATAAGACAGCACTAGCAGTGCAAAATAGTGTTGATTCTAAAGCTACAAAAAGTATTATTAATAGAAATTGGGGTATTTTCAAAGCTAATAATGAAATTATTAAAAAGGTAGGTACAGGGCCCAGGTTTATACAAAAGATTTCTTTCAGAGTAAAACCAAATAGAAAATACAAGTTGAAGGTAAAAAGGAATCAATAAGTGTTTCAACTGTAACACATGTAATTATTTGTATCCTGACTCTAGTGAAATTGAAGTGGGAAACTATGTAGTCAGAATACCAGGAAGCTTTTCATGTAAGAATAAAAATATAGTTTATTTATTAATGTGCATGGATTGTTATGCTTTTTATGTGGGAAGAACTACCAGGGAGCTCAACAGAAGAATTTATGAGCATAAGTATGTTATTGCCAATGGAAATTAAAAGAATGCTATATGTGTAAACACTATAAAGAAAGTAAATGCAAAGTTAACTTTAAATGTTTAGTATTAGAAGGATTGAGTAACACCAAGAATATTATTAATATAGAGGAAGAACTGAGATGGCTAGAGTACTGTTGGCAAGTTAAACTAAATGCATGTTTTTCCCTGGTCTCAATAACAGAGATGAATTTGTTATGTATTTAAAAAGAAAAGGGTTAAAACACTGACTTTTTTAGAATTTTTGTAGAAGTTTTATTTCTCTTTAATTTAACCTACTCTATCATGTGATTAGGCTTTCTCTTTAATTTAGCCTATTTTATCATATGACTAGGCTTCTTAACTTAGATTGGATGTTGTTGAGTGATGTATCCCAAGAATGGGTATTTAATGTTTGTAATGAACAATGAATTTTAGTCTGAAGAAGTCTCTGAGAGTGAAGGGAGATGAAAGCACTAGCTGAAGTCATTGTCTTGTTAATAAAGTGCCGGTAATCCTACAGCTACTGCAATGTATTTTTTATTCAACATTCTAAGTAAATAACCTGAACATTTAACAAAACTGGTTTTCATTTGGAGCTTTTGTACCTCATTATTTTTGGCTTTGAGATCATTTTCTGACTTGATGGATGTAGGACAATTTATTGTATACTTTCAAAAATTAATTGACTGTTATGGATGCCTCAAAATTACCTAAGTAAACATAATATTGACAGGAAATGACACTGATGTAAATGACCAACACGGCATCCATTTTACCATATTTTACTGAAAACACTACTTCCAACAAAAAGAAAAAGAGCCATGAACAAATTACAAGGCAGACATTAGTACAAAGTGCTTGTGAGGTATAAGTGAGGAATACAGAATACAAATTATATCTAAGCCTAGTATGGATGTCTACTATCTTCATCACGTCAAAATGAGGTATGTGTATAAGACATGGGTTCCCAACTCCCTGCATGGGATTATTGCTGTATTATCAGTGACTATCAAAATAGGTTGCTCTGGGGATTCAAATCAAAAATTTCCTTTAGTGATATTCAGTGTTTATGAAATAAACATATTTGTTTATGTGGTTCCACTGGCAATGCACATCAAGCAGAATGAAATGTGAAGTAACCCAGCTTCTTGTGCAAAACACACACAATGTTCACTGTAATATTATTGCAAACCATTCAATAAAACTCGTAGTTATCCTTAAATTTTATGTACATGAAGGAAGATTCACATTCATTATATTCAAGCGCTTTTGAAAAGAGACTGAAAATAAGATTACATTGCAAGCATTATGCAGTCTTCAGCCAAGCATTCACCTCTGTGAAGCAGTGACTTTCATACCGCTCAACCTCTGGAGAGCAAGATTTATGGACAAGTTAAAAATAATGGGAGGATGGAAAGGCACAAATTAGTGACAGTTTTTAAATATTGCATGTATAAACATAGACAGCTGATAGAACGACTGTTTTCTGTTAGTGTGCATTTTTCTGAAGGATAGTAAGAACAAAAGTCAAATGCATGATGTTCTTCGTCTCACATTGCTGCAGTCATAACCTGTGGGTAGTCCGCTGTCCTCGATCGGCCCGAATACCAAAGAGCTGGGCTGGCGTCGGTCATTGTCGCCTAGAGCTGACGTCAGTACGTAGTAGTACTTAGCGCATGACCGACGCCATATCCTCAGTCTTTTCTTGCCGCGTGGTCCAAGCAGAAGCAGCGTAAGTGCCGTTGCGTTTGAAATTTTCATTTATCGAGTTTCAGACCAAGACCAAGTTGGGCTAAGTACCTGTTGGGGAAATCTTTGTCTTCTTGCCTCAGTTTCCGGATGTCAGAAAAAGTTAATAATTGCATTTCTTGTGGGAAGCAGATACCTCATAGGGATTATCATTCTTTGTATTCCTTGCTTGGGGCCTGAGTACGACGTGGTCGGGTGTCGCTGTGCTAGATTTAATAAGCGCACCATTAAAAGGAGATTAGACTGTGCCAGGCTTGTTTTTGGTAAAATGTGTAATCATAACATGCCGTCGATCCTCCGACGCCCGCTACTAAAAAAAGCGTAAAGATAGATCTTTGAAGTCTAAACCGGATGAGTCGTCCGTTGCGGACGCCGGTTCTACGGAGCCTCCGGTTGAATCTGTGGATCCTGCCGAGGGTTCGGCTGAATCCCAGGGGGAACCTTTACTTTTGCAGGAGTTGGCCTCTCAGGCATTAGGCCCGGCTGAAGGTGCTTCTCAGGTGTCTGTAGTTCCATCTTTACAGAAGGTTATTAGGCATTCTACTTCAGTGGCTAAAGGCCATGCTAAGGCCAAACCTGGTCTTGTTGGCCCTAGTCATAGTTCTAGCTCTCCAGCCCCTGTTCCTAAAAAACATATGTTGAAAATGGCGGAGGACTTGATTACTTTAATCAGGGGTTCTATGCCCCCCCCCTCCAGAGAAGAGGCCTAGGGTGGAGGCAGATTTAGAGGGAATGGATCATTCCTCAGACTACTCTGATTCCTCAGCTGAAGAAATTCAGGAATTCCCTTCTTATTCAGATTCGGATGCAGAGGATTCCTGTCGTTCTGCCTCTCCTCCAGAGGATTTTTCTTTTTCTGAGACTTTACATTCCATGAGGGAACATTTCAAGTGGGAAGGTCAGGATTTTTCAGATTCTCGGAAGAGGCTTAGGGAATTTTGTTTCTGCCACAACATAGGCCCTTGGCTATTCCTCCTGTCTTAGATGTTGTTCAGGATGTTTTTTCTGAATCTTCCCTTAATCCTGATTCTTTGCCTCCTGCCCTGGTTAAGCCAGACAGATATTATAGAGTTCCAGAAGCACATAAGTATTTGTACAAGAGTCCTAGAGCTGATCCGAAACTATTATTCAAGGTCCGAAGGGTATTAGGGCTTTCTGTGGCTAAGAATCCAGTTCCTTTGGACAAAGATTCTAGAGCTTTAGATAGGTGGGGAAAAAGTGTACACCTCCTCTACGTTAGCTATGAGGGCTTTGAATTGCCAATTTCATATGCTGAAGTATCAGAACTTTTGTTAGTCAATTGAAATCTAAGGTGGATGCTTTATCTGAGGGTATAGAGTGTAAGGAGCTCCAGGAGTTGGTTCATGCATCAGACTGTTGGCAAGCATTCTTTGCAGTGTGGTTTCGATGTTTTCAGGCTGCATCCAGGGTGGCTGCTACAGGTTCAGTTATTCGTAGACATGCCTGGCTTAAGGATCAAAATTTGTCAGAGCATGTTAAGGCTCGGATTTTGGATGCTCCTCTTCAATCTGAAGTACTTTTTGGTCCTCCTGTGGAATCAGTTTTGAAAAATATGGAAGATAAGGCTAAGTCTATGCAGACGGTCAAAGATATTATGCAGGTGCAGCCCCCTAAGTTTAGTAGGAATTGGCCTGCTAGAGGATGGTCTTATCCTTCTTCGGATTATCAGTCTAAGGGCAGGTCTAGACGTGGTAGAGGCAGAGCTCACGCTCAGGGTTCTTTCAGACCTAGGGACTTGGAGTTCTCCTGCACAGTCTTCTGGTGAGGGCAGGGGTCAGCCCTCGCAACAGACCCAATGACCTGTATCTCCGCTGCCAGACCCTTCTTTACTGGCAGCTCCTCTAGGAGGAAAGTTGGGACTTTTCAAACAAAACTGGCATTTGGTCACCCAGGACAAATGGGTGTTGGATATAATAAATCACGGGTACAAGTTTTATTTTCACACTTTTCCTCCTTTCAAAGGCATGCCGGATGTGCCTCCTCAGCAAAGGATGGAGGCTCAGGAGCAAATTTCTTTACCTTTGCAGATGGGGGCAATTCAGGTGGTCCCTCCATCAGAAGTAGGCCTAGGTTTTATTCCCTGCCTATTCCTAGTGCCAAAGAAAGGAAACACTTGGAGGCCAATTCTGGATTTGTCCATTCTCAATACCTACCTAGACATTCCAAAGTTCAAGATGTTAACATTACAACAACTTCTGCCTATGCTAGGCAAAGATCACTGGATGGTAACCCTGGATCTCAAAGAGGCCTATCTTCACATCCCTATCAGACCCAGCTGCAGGAGATTCCTGAGATTTCTGGCTGGTACTTCTCATTATCAGTTCTCTGCATTGCCCTTTGGTTTATCTACTGCGCCCAGAGTATTCACAAAAGTTCTGGCTCCTGTAATTGCTTTCCTCAGACAGAGAGGAATACAAATTTATCCTTATCTGACGATTGCCTGATTCTTGCTCAAAACAAAGACAAGTTACTACAACATCTCCAGTATGTAATGGCAGTTTTAAGGTGCCTAGGGTATTCTGTGAACGAAATAAAGTCCAGTCTAGTGCCCTCTCAGGACATGTGCTTTCTGGGTGTGAGACTGAATACAGCTTCAGATGGCATTTCTGACCCCGGACAAACAAAGAACTCTTCATCTATACTTCCAGCAGTTATCAGTAATGTCCAGGCTGACTGCAAGGACAGTCCTTCAAGCCTTGGGGTTCATGGCATCTTGCATTCTAGTACTTCCCAATGCCAAACTGCATATGAGGAAGCTACAATGGTATCTCAAAAGTGTGTGGACTCAACACTGCCACAGTTTGGACACTGTCATTCGGATTATACCTTGCATCCAGAAGGAATTCTTGTGGTGGGCTCAGGAATGTCACCTAAACAAGGGACTCTCTGTGATCCGACCAGAGGCGAGTCAGATCCTAATGATGGATGCCTCGGACTTGGCTTGGGGAGCACACTTCAATGGGAAATGGATACAAGACACGTGGCCTCCCAAACTACTACATTTGCATATCAACATGAAGGAGATGTTAGCAGTCCAATTTGCCTTGATGGCCTTCAAGGACCTACTTCAGCCGGAACAGGTGTTGATTCAAACAGACAACACAACAGTCATGTGGTACATCAACAAGCAGGGGGGAACCCATTCCTACCCTCTTTGCAGACAAGCAATGATTTTGTGGGAGACTGCTCTGAGTTTGCACATCAATCTTCAAGCACGGTTTCTGCCAGGAGCACAGAACTCCCTAGCAGATGTATTGAGCAGGCAAATTGTGGATCCCCACGAGTGGAAACTGGACCCTCAGGTATTCAAACAGTTGACCGTGGCTTGGGGAGCTCCAGACATAGATCTGTTCGTTTCTCCATTGAATTTCCAACTGCCAAAATTTTGCACAAAGATGTTCCACCCAAATGCTTGGAAAGTGGATGCTCTATCTTTCAGTTGGAACAACCTTCACGCGATGCTCCCTCTGCCTCTTCTTCCCAAGGTACTCTTAGTAAGGCGGGACAAGCCTTGCATGATTCTAATAGCACCAGATTGGCCATCGCTAGCATTGGTATCCTCTGCTGAGGAGTTTAATTCAGGAGCCTCCTTGGCCTTTACACAGATTCCTCATTTGTTATCCCAGTCAAACAATCATTTTCTCAATATTCGGTGCAGTCCTGCATCTAACAGCCTGGCATATTCTGTAATGGAGCCGTGGGGTCTCAGCTTCCTCAACAGGTTTTAGATGTCATTTTGGAAGCCAGGCGCCTAGTACTAGAAAAGTTTATGCTGATAAATGGAAGAGATTTTTTCTTGGAGCACAGCAAAGGGCTTTGATGTTTCAGTGCCTAATTTGAGTTTTGCACTACAGTATCTTACTGAATTACTGGACAAGGGTTTGTCATTCTCTTCTGTGAAGGTTCATGCTGCAGCCATTTCTGCTCACTATGATTGTGACCCTCCTTTATTTTCTCTCACCTTTGTTCAAACAATTTCTTAGAGGGGCAAAGAATATAAGACCCCCACGTAGAGCTCCTACTCCTTCCTGGGATCACAATTTTGTGTTGGAGAAGCTTACTTTACCTCCTTTTGAACCTGCAGCTACGTCTGAATTGAAATTTTTGTCTTGAAGATCGCTTTTTTGTTGGCCATTACTTCTGCTAGAGGGTATCTGAATTGCAGGCACTCATGGCAGTTGAACCCTTTCTGATATTCCATAAGGATAGAGTTTCTTTGCGAACTAACCCTACTTTTATGTCTAAAGTGATTTCTAATGTGGCCTTGAACCAGTCTATTCATTTGCCTACTTTTTATGCTGATCCCCAAAATAAGGGGGAAAAGTCTTGCATTCTTTGGATATCCACAGGCAGCTACATTATTATTTGAGCAGAACTAAAGAGTTCAGACAGACTCAACAGTTATTTGTTTTTTGCTTTGGGTTCACAAGGGAAAGCTGTTTCAGCAGACTATTTCTAAGTGGATTGGTCAATGTATTGCTTTTTGTTATTCTCATCATGGGAAGAATGTTCCTGCTGGGATCAGACCTCATTCTACTAGGGCTACTGCCACATCTACTGCTTTTTGAGGGGGTAGCTACTAAGGATATTTTGGAGGCAGCTACTTGGAGTTCAGTGCACACTCCTTACTAAGGCATTGGCCATCTCCTCTTTATTCCAAGTCCAGGGCTGGGCTTGCACACTGCAGTTTTACAGGGCATGTTAGCAGCTCCTAATGCTATCTAGTTTGCCAGCCTCCCTTTTCCTTTGCTTTGGGATTCTACCCACAGGTTATGACTGCAGCAATGTGAGACAAAGAACATAGTACAGTTTTGTACCTACCAGTAAATGTAGATGTTCGAGGATCTACATTGCTGCAGTCCAATTATCCCTCCTCCTTCCCCTATAGTTTGTGGTTGCTGTGTTTTTGGGATAATCTTTATTTCCACACTGGTAGTTGTTGGTGTTTACTATTTTGGCTCTGGCCTCTTTCATTCTTAGGCCTTCTGACATCTGGGGCAAGAAAGACTGGGAGGATATGGCGCCGGTCATGCGCTTTTAAGTACTACTACGCACTGACGCCAGCCTCTAGGCGACAATGACCGACGCCAGCCCAGCTCTCTTGGTATTCGGGCCGCATCGAGGACAAAGCAGCAGACTACCCACAGGTTATGACTGCAGCAATGTAGATCCTCGAACATCTACATTTATGGTAGGTACAAAACTGTACTTTATTTAATGAGTTCAGTCCTCAACTGTTTTGCTAGAGAAGTGACAATTTTTTTGAGACAGACCAAACATATTAGGCAAAAATCTGGACATTCTGCAAAAATGGGGACAGTTGGGACTGGGTCTTTTGTCTTTCTGAAAAGATTTCAAGCCTGCATAAACTAAAAGCACTGCTGGTGATTTGCTGCTGTTTTATCCCAGCTGCCCTCCCCTTTGTTGGTCTAGTTTTTAAACCTGGTAATTTTAAGCTGCCCACCCCTACTGTAAAATTGAGCTGTATATGTTCCAGTCTTCCTCCCTTTGTTGGTCTAGTTTCTAAACCTGTTTTAATTTAGAGAACCCCG
>NC_056743.1:1457851477-1457868360 GCF_019279795.1 Protopterus annectens
CCCTAGGGCAGATAGCCTAGTATGAATCTATGAACCTATGAACCTATGAATTTAATTTATTGTCAGTGCCCTGAATGCAAATTCAAGCATTCTTATATTTGGTATGGGGTGAATATCCTGAACAGAACTGCTGTGTGAGGCAGGCTGAAGTAAGAGGGGAAAAATACGAAGCCAAAAGAAACAAAAATGGAAACAATCTCGCAGTCTTATATAAATTTATCAATATGGGCATTAGGGAGAAGGTAGGGGTAACCAGCAGATAGAAGTTATCAACAGGAAGCCATTTTGAAAGAGAATAAATGGAATTAGTGGATGAATTCATGAGGTTATTGGGAATCTGTTGCTCCTAGGATGACATCCACACAGGAGGGAAGGAGCATTGCCTTTAGAGGACAATTAGAAATAGTCAAAGTAAACTGAGTATGTTTTAGCTTACAATTGTATGGCAACTCTCCATTAAGATGAACAGATAAATGAAAATCAATGAGCAACAAATAGGGAATACTGGAAGAATTAATAAAGAAAGTAGTAAAGAATGTGGACCAAAAAAGGAAGCTAGTGGAAGCATTCATACTGCTCATGACAGAATCTCATATAGCTCATTTAGAACGTATACCACAAAGAGCATCAAGACAGGGCAAGTTATCCACCATCTACTTTACTTGGAAAGTAAATCAGATAATGGTTGAGGAAGACAGGAGTGTCATGTCTGCTTCTATAGATATAGCTGTGGCAGAGACAAAGGCTTTCAAGAATCCTGAGCTAACTAAACTGGAAATTAGAAGTAGCTGTAGATTCCTGTCAGTCAAATAGAGACATTACAATTATTTCACATACGAATGAGAGAATGTTTTAAGGTGGCAATCACATGAGCACAGATTGTGCACCACCAGGGCACATCTTAAGAGGTTTATCACAAGACTGCAGGTTACAGGAAAAGAGGGATGGATTGTTTTTCTCATAACTGAAAAATAAATGGTAGTAAGACAGCAGAATGACTATTTATTTGAGGATCCAAGTGAAACTCTGGGGTTGCCACTTACTGAAGAGAAAACAAAGGGACCAGACAAAGTGATTCTCTTGCTAAGGATTGAAATGGATGTCTTAGATTTATTTTCTTTATGCGCTTGCATCTGTGTGTTAGGAAAAGCTGACTGGAGAACAAAGCAACTCTTTTTCAGTGGAAGCCTCGGGGAAAAAAGCTCCAATATGATATACAAATTAATCACAAAAAAAGCACCAGAATCCAGGAAAAGTGACACGAACAGTTTAATTCACGCTTCCTGGTTCCCAGGCACAGACAGCGTCGACAAAAGCGTAACCATGGATTGGCTTACTGGTGTAAGCAGTCCTACCAACTGTGTCAGTTGGCCAATGAGCTTACGAAGCTCTCCAATCTCGCTGCCCTTCTTCTTCTGTGGTTATGATATACAAATTAATTGTATGAATAGTAAAAGATACAAAAAGGTTTGCCCCCTTCATCCTAGTAAGGAAAGGGCACTGGGGTAGAATCACTGATGTCAAAGTCATCCTCAGTGAAACAGTCATACCACAACATAAACTACTAATTACAGCAATCAGCTGCAAGCAGTGGTCAGAGAAGGCTGTAAGATCAACAGAGACTAGGCTGAAATTCTGGAAGTTGACTGTAGAGAAAGCACAGGTGTTCAAGGAATTACTCATGGCTAGAGCAACTCAGGAAGAAGAGGAAATAGGTGGCAATGAGGAAGAATGGTACCACGTTATAAGCACATGTGTGAGGACTATAGAACTGATAAGTGGCCAAGTCAGGTATGGAAATAATGTGCATAAGGAATGCTGGTGATGGAATGCAGAAGTCCAGGAAGTCATCAAAAAAAGGAGTGCAGAAAAATGTGGGAGATAGAAAAGACAGACCAAGCTAAGAAGGAATACTGGTTGCTGAATAAAAAGGCTAAGAAAGTAGTTGCAATAGCAAAGAACAAGGCATCAGGGGCACACTACCAGCTCTGGGAAAGTGACTCAGTAGATGGCACAAAGAAATTCTATCAGGTTGCAAGGCAAAGACAGAAGGAAAAAGAAAATGTTCAAACACCATTCATAAGGGATGCCAGTAACAGCCTGCTCTTGAGTCCTCAGGACATCAAAGGCAGATGGAAGGAGCACTTCCAGAAACTTGTGAACAAAGAAAACCCCACAAAAGCTGTACTGCCCCAGGCACAGCCTTCACTGAAAGAAAAAGAGAAGCCCACTCTAGAAGAAGTAACAACACAATAAAAATGAAGTAAGGGAAAGCAGCAGGCTCAGATGAGGACACAGCAGATATTATAAAGATGCTGGCTGAGATAGGGAAAAATGGCTCCTGAGGGTACTCATAGCAGTGTGGAGAGAAAAGTATATCCAAGACAACTGGAGAATAAGCATACTGGTGCCAGTCTACAAGAACAAGGAGTCATCTACAACTGTGGGCAGTACAGAGGTATTAAACTCCTGTCATACTGCATGAAAGTTCTGGAGAGGGTGATTGCTAAACAAAAAAAAACAGAATACTAGAAAGTAAGACGGTAGATGAGCAGTTCAGTAAAAGATCAGGATAGAGCACAACTGACCTAATGTTTGCAGTGAGGCAGAGAGCTGCGAAGAAGCTAGAGATAAGGAAAGAGTCCAACTAAGCATTCCTAGATTTGGAGAAAAATGCCAAGGTCCAAATAAACCTGATTAGGGCAGTACTGCAGCGGTTCAAAGTCCCAGAGACTTACTTTTATTTCTCGATATATTTATTAATTTATTTATTTATTCACAGTTTTTTACAGGGAAAGTCTAACTAGGCCCAGACTTCCAGAGTACCCATTTTTAGTGGAGGCCCGGGGAGAAAAGCGCCAAAATACAATTACATAGTCAATCAAATACATCAATTACATAGCCAGATAGTACAGTGATATAATAAAATTTACAATATTCACTAAGAGGTAAGAATGAGATAATACCGCATATACAAAGTGTGAGCAAACATTATTACAGATGAGAAATATGGACAAAGAAAAGAGATAGGCATATGGACAAGTATTTCAATAGACAAGTCAGGTGGATAGCAGAAGATGAATGACTTGACACTATAGATTGAAAGATGGTGTGAGAAAAGGAAGAGAAAAGGTGGTGTGGAGGTTAGCAACAGAAAAAAAGAGAGAGATTATCTAGATGGGAAGTAAAAAGGGGAAGAAATGGAGATGTTAACTGAGTAGGTAAGAGTAATGAGATGATAAGTTAAAGGGTCATGTTGGGAAGGTTGAAGTGGTAAAACTTAGTAAGGCTAAGCATCTGATACATTAACCAGGCTTAGAACAGGCGCAGGTCCACACTTTCCTTAGTATTTCTTTAAATGCATGTTTGGTAGGTTGACATAATGGTTAAGGTGTTTACAAACACAAGGTACAATGTTTGATTCTCACATGGAGTAATTGGCTAGGTTTAAAATGGCCAACAAAGACAGTTAGCCTTGTACTAATCTATAATCCTATAATCTATGAAGGCTGGGAGGTTTGGATTTGATCTAATATTAATGGGTAGATTGTTCCAGATTCTGGCAACAGAATAAGAGTAAAGGCTTTATCCAACAGATTTATTAGATTTATGCAAAGACCAGAGTTGTTTGTCTTCTGATCTTAAGGATCGTGGGAGTACCAGTGTATAGTATAGAAATAAGGACAAGACAGGCAGTGGGTTTTATATATGATATTATGGGCAGTTACCAGTTGTAGATAGTTATGGTGATGTTGATGTAATAATTCAAGCCACTGAAGGAAACAGAGGGAAGTATGGTGATGGAATACAATGTGGAACTAGTTACAAATGTAGTGATTTTATTGTGACAAGACTCTAGTTTTTATTTGCATGAGATGTGCAGATTGGGGTGAATGGGAGCTCCAGTTTCTGCAGGCTGTGTACAATGGCCCAATGACTCAAGTACAAACAGTGATGGGAGCTCCAATTACCGCAGGCTGTGTACAAGGACCCAATAACTCAGGAACAAAGAGTGATGGACGCTCCATTTACTACAGGTTGTGTACAAGAACCCGATGATTCAAGTACAAACAGAGATGGGAACTCCAATTACTGCAGGCTTTGTACAAGGACCAATGATTCACGTACAAAGTGATGGAAGCTCCAATTACTGTAAGCTGTGTACAAGGATCTGACGACCCAAGTACAAACAGTGATGGGAGCTCCAATTACTGCAGGCTTTGTACAAGGACCAATGACACATGTACAAATAGTGACGGGAGATCCAATTACTCTAGGCTGTGTACAAGGACCCAATGACTCACGTACAAACAGTGATGGAAGCTCCAGTTAATGCAGGCTGTGTACAAGGACCCAGTGACTTACTTCCAAACAGTGATGGGAGCTCCAATTACTGCAGGCTGTGTACAAGGATCCAATGACTCATTTACAAACAGTGATGGGAAAGCAATGGATGAGGGCAAAAATCATTTACACTGCCTACCTTGACCTGGCCAAAGCATTTGATACAATACCCCACTCAGGCATTGTAGACAAACTCAAGAGGTTAGGTACAAATGAGTATGTCACCCAGTGGATAGCCAACTGTCTCACAAACAGGACCCAGAAAGTTAGAACTGGGGAGTCCACCTCTACAAAAAGGCCAGTCACAAGTGGAGCCCCGCAGGGATCAGTCCATGGACCGCTCCTTTTTGTCATTTACTTCTCAGAAGTCAAGGCCAATGCCAGTGGTCTCTGGCTGACTAAATTATTTGCACATGACTGCAAATTAGGAGCTATCATTGAATCTCATACTGACACAAATGTTCTCCAGGAGGGGGCTGACATAGACAAACAACTGATGTCAAAGCCATGGACTAAAAGTAAATGCCAAGAAATGCATAATAGTATCCTTTGGGAAATCATCCATCCTGGTAACTATCATATTGACAACACACCCCTTAGAGTTGACCCAGTAGTCAGGGACTTAGGGACATGCATAGAAAGTAATCTAGCCTTTGATCATCACGTGTCTACAGTGGTGAGGAAATCATTCTATGTTGCACAACTTATAAACAAAGGTATGGCATCTAATTCCAAGGAAGTCATTGTTCCACTGTATTTGGCATTCATCAGACCAATCACTGAGTACAATGCCCCCTTTGGTATGTACCTAACCAGGCCTATCTAACAATTGGAACATCCACAGAGGTTCCTCACTAAAAGAATACAAGGCATAAGTAATATGTCCTATGCAGACCGCCTCAAGGCCCTATCCCTGTATTCTGTCTCCTACAGGCTTTTGAGGGGAGATCTATGCTTGGCATACAGGGCATTGTCAGACCCCACTCTGATGGACCTCCTGCATATCCACAAAACAAACATCACCATAATTATCTGTTCTAAAGACTTAAACCTTGCTGTGATATAAATAGGACCTGCTAGAGAGATAGGTATGTATCCCAGAGACAACCCCATCTATGGAACAGGCTCCCCATCCATATGAAGCAGAATTCCTCCCTAACCCAATTCAAGTGCAACTTGGACAATTGGATGGGAAACTGGAAATTCATCCCTGGTCTTGCACCTGTGTCTCTAATGGACACAGGGAACCTATAAATGGTTCATCTCCCAGACCCATGCTTACACTTATCAAGGGTATCAGAACTCGTCAGACATTTGGGATGCATGGCTAGGCTTAAAAAGGCCTTTGTGGTCGTTAGCCTAGTAAACACCTATAAAACTATTAACCTATGAGTGTAAGATATTAAGATATTAAGGAATTCAGGAGATAAATAAAAAATGAGTAGTGCTATAGGTAGAGAATAAAGTGTCATGGGGAGAGTTCAAGTGGAGAAAATAAATTGTGAGAGGTACAGTGGGGTAAGATAATGAAAACTGGAAATCACGGAGTAAAAAATAGTAAAAATTAGTGGAGTTATCTAAAAAGAGTTTGAGAATCACCTAGATCTGAGTTTTATGAAAATGTTAAGGCTTAGATATATTATAAATAGCCCCCCCCCTTTGCCACTCATATCCAGTGGTGGCTGTTGACTTCAAATGAAAGGGGCGGGGTCATAGGATCATACGATGTTACTAGGTTAACAGCTCCAGAGCCCTTACAAGCCTAGCCAAGTTAAACCCTTGTTTCCAAGGATGTCTGGTTCAAGCAGACATTAAAATTAGCACCTATTGCCCCTGTTCAAGAGAGACACAGGTGGAGCCTCCAGGGTGAATTTCTTATTACCCATCCAATTGTCGAAATTGTGCTTAAATAAGGCCAATGAGGGGCTTTGTTTAACTTGAATAGGAAGCTTGTTCCAAAAGTGGGGCATCCTCTGTGAGACAAATCTGTCTCTCCATCAAGTTCTGTTGATGTCAAATACCAAGTTAAGGTCCTTTGAGTGGCTGACCCATGTGCCATTTGACTCGTGAATGTGCAGCATTTCCATCAAAGCTGGGTCAGAGATTGTTCTATATGCAAGGCACAGGTCACCTCTGAGCAGTCTGTATGACACAGAGTAAAGTGACAATGATTTCAGTGTGTTTGCATAAGACAGATCTTGAAGACCCTGAATTTTCTTCATAAGGAACCTTTGTGGTCTCTCTAATTGCTGCAGGTGTTTGGAAAGGAACATAGTACAGGGGGGTTATAACCTCTTTTTTCTGGAGATAATGTCCTTAGGTTCATAGGTTCATAGGTAGGTACTAGGCTATCAGCTCAAGGGCCTACGAAAGCCTAGCCAACAAGGTTCCCTGGCTTAAGCCACCCAAGAAAGTTATTTTCCTGTGCCACTGTTGAGCAGTGACACAGAAGTGATCCCCGGGGTATATTTCCTATTTCTCATCCGCTCATCAAGATTTTTCTTGAAGAGTGCTAATGAAGAACTTTGCTTAACATAGATGGGTAGCCTGTTCCAGAGTATGGGAAGTCTCTGGGACAGGAATCTATCCCTCCAGCATGTCCTGTTTATTGTGGTGACAAGGTTTAGGTCCCCAGAGTGTGTAGCTCAGAGGGATTGGGATTTCTTTAGGTGTAGCTTACTTATTAGATGAGCAATATAAAATGCCCTTCTTTACCACTGTGAAGACATGGTGATTGAATTTAAGGTTGCTGTCAACCTGTGTGCCCAGATCTCTCACCACTGACTATGTGCTTAGGGTATTGCTATTGATGTAGTAGTCTGCATGAACATCACCCTTGCCAAAGGGGATGATAATGCATTTTTTGCATTACGTTTAAGACCATGACTTTGGCACCAGTCATTAGTCTGCGTAAGACCTTCATGCAGGATGTTGACATTGCTAGGGGTTTCAGTGGTCACTCCCAGTTTGCAGTCATCAGCAAGCTTTGTCAGCCACAGTCTTTTAGTTTTAGCCTGCATTTCCGAGAAGTAGATTCCGAACAGTAGGGGTCCCAGAACTGATCCCTGTGGAACACCACTGGTTATAGGTCTGCTGGTGGAGGTGGAGTCTCCTATATTGACTGTATGAGTTCTGTCAGTGAGCCAGTTTGCAACCCACCTGACAATATATGTGTTGATACCCACCTGGGTGAATTTATTGATGATGCCTGAGTGAGGGATTTCGTCAAAGGCCTTGGCTAAGTCACCCCATGCAGGAGACACCTGAATGGGGTGTGGCCACCTAGAAATGGGGTGGAGTTAGGGTTACCACCTGTCCCACTTTGTGAGGGACAGTCCCTCTTTGGCCAGTTGTTTCCTGCAAAAAAATTGAAAAAATGGCAAATGTCCTGAGATTTTAGGACAAAAATATTCCTATATTTTTAATAGTTGCATAAAACAGTTATTTTGCATATGAAACATGTAAATGTTATAAGAAACATAATAAGCAACTAAAATGCTGCAAGAACAGGCTTTTATTTAGGCAAAAAAGTGAAGTTGTGTTCTTTGTACTGGCCATGAGTATGTTTTGCTCTGCAAAATCTGAGGTTTCTACAAAAAATGTCCCACTTTGGCCATTTGAAAAGGTGGCAACCCTAGGTGGAGTTAACTTCACAGGGCAGAGCTATGTTACAGTGAGGACAACACTGATCATGCTTACCATTTTACATAAAAATAACTGCTCAATCACTATTATATATGCTGAATAGTCTATCAAATACTAGACTAAATTGCATTTCAGAGGTAATGAGGTGTTTAGGTTATGCTTTGTGGACTTAGAGAAAGCATATGACAGGGTGCCTAGAGAGAAGTTGTGGTATTGTATGAGGAAGTTGGGAGTGCCAGAGAAGTATGTAAGAGTGGTACAGGATATGTACAAGGGTAGTGTGACAGCGGTAAGTTCTGCGGTGGGAGTGACGGATGCATTTAAGGTGGAGGTGGGATTACATCAAGGATCAGCTCTGAGCCCTTTCTTATTTGTAATGGTGATGGACAGGTTGACAGATGAGATCAGACAGGAGTCCCCATGGACTATGATGTTTGCAGATGACATTGTGATCTGTAGTGAGAGTAGGGAACAGGTGGAGAAGACCCTGGAGAGGTGGAGATATGCTCTAGAGAGAAGAGGAATGAAGGTCAGCAGGACTTAGACTGAATATATGTGTGTGAATGAGAGGGAGGATAGAGGAATGGTGAGGATGCAGGGAGTAGAGGTGGCGAAGGTGGCTGAGTTTAAATACTTGGGATCAACAGTTCAGAGTAATGGTGAGTGTGGAAGAGAGGTGAAGAAGAGAATACAGGCAGGATGGAATGGGTGGAGAAGAGTGTCAAGAGTGATTTGTGACAGATGGGTACCAGTAAGAGTGAAAGGGAATGTCTACGAGAGGGCAGTGAGACCAGCTATGTTATATAGGTTGGAGACAGTGGCACTGACAAAAAGGCAGGAGTCAGAGCTGGATGTGGCAGAGTTAAAGATGTTAAGATTTGCACTGGGTGTGACAAGGGTGGACAGGATAGGAATAAGTATATTAGAAGGTCAGCCCAGGTTGGAAGGTTTGATGACAAAGCCAGGGAGGCAAGATTATGTTGGTTTGGACATGTGCTGAGGAGGGATGCAGAGTATATTGGGAAAAAGATGCTAAGGATGAAGCTGCCAGAAAAAGAGCAAGGTTTATGGATGTGGTGAGAGAGGACATGCAGGTGGTGGCAGAGCAAGATGCAGAGGACAGGAAGAAATGGAAACAGATGATCTGCTGTGGCGACCCCTAACGGGAGCAGCCAAAAGAAGAAGGTTATGCTATAACAGCACAAAACCTCTTGACTGCATGAAACTATTATGAGTATAAATGATGTAGTAAGCATACATTGTACTGTATCAGGTAATCTGCATTTTGTACAATGCTAAGAGAAAAGTGAGGAGATTTGGAAATTCCACTGTACTATTTTAATTTATTATTCACAATAATAGGTCACTCCAGTGCCTAATGTGCCCAGGCTTGTATGACAGTTGACTTTACCAAAATACACATTAACCTTCAATGCCAGAATTACAACAGTAAACAGTAGGGCCAGTCGACTCATTTCATTCACAAACAGCCTCACCCATTACTGAACAAAAGTATCTGCCTTGACCCTACCAGGATTAAAGTAGAAATAATAGTAGCGGTTTGGTTACATACTTCATTAACTTTATTTAGTTGACAGAATCATTAGTCATAACTTATGTGTGCCAGCTCGTCTTACACAAATACAAATTTCATTTTATTTTACTTTTGTTTACCCAGGTTTGTCCAACTGTCTTTAGTCAAAAAAATCTCTTTTCAGCATATGTCCGGAGAGAAAAGCTCTAACATATTACAAACATTTTTAAACAGACATTCGGTATATACACGAACAGATATAAAATAACATACATTAAGAATGACTCGTACATTTGATAATTAGATTACATTCATCTGAAAGTACAGACAACTATTACAGTCTTGCAAAGCCGGAATTACAACAATAGTAAACATCAGGGCTAGTTGTTTCATTCACATATAGTTCCAATCCCTTTTGCCCACCCCAACCCCAGTATATGATTTGGTCTTGTGAGTTTAAAAGACAAAAAAAAAGGATAAAAAACAACATTGTTATTAATATATTTATTTTTTTCACATAAACAATAGCCAGAGTTCAGAGCTTGTGGTCAGTCTTATTTCGCTGAAATTCACATTATTCTTACAAAGCAAGTCAGAAGTACAACATTAAGACCAGTCATTTTATTCACATATACTAGTCATAGTCCCCCAATGCCCGAATGCCTATCCACAGTATTTGCTTTGAGCCTACAAGGTTTAAAATAATGAAGACGTAAGACAATGGTTACATTACTGTATTTCTTTCGGATTACATGTTCAAGAGCTTGCAGGTGATCTTTCTTAAATTCACCCATACACACTTTAGTCATGCAAGGCCAAAGTTTTAACAAAATATCCACACACCATCCTAATCTATCTGGATTGACCCTTTTTAAAAAAGTTGTCTAAGGTTGTATCTTCTGGTATTTAAGCCCTAACTTTGAGAGGATTTCTGTCTATACATACTGAGCCAAGTGGAGGAGGGGCATTGACTACAACTCTGATCTGAGATATATAACAATAAGTATCCTGTTTTTTTTGGCTTATTTATACTGGTTATTGCTTCTAGCAATTTATATATAACACTTTTTACTGCCTGCTGCATACGTTTTACTGTATTTTATTGCTATTAACTAATCTGCATGGTTAAACTAAAATTGTCTGCCTTACAGAGCCTGAGAAGTAAGTTTTTTTACTGTCTCACTGTTTGTAAAGTTTTATCGCTAGTTTCACTGTGTGAAAGGTATTTTCTGTACTTGTTAATAACCTATTTTTTTGTTCTGATTTTCTGCCAAGGAGTGTAATATATAACTGATTTGTTTGCAGTTAAAAGAATTCTGTAGAGTCTCCTTGCGCCTTTATCTGTTTAAAAACTTTCATTTTGTGGCTCACTGCTGTGATAAACATTTCTGTAGTGTTTACTGTCTAAAAGAGTGTAGGCTACTAGCTTTTGTATTGTTTCCCACCCTCCATCCCTGTTGGTGTCTTACTGTTATTCTTGGTGGCTTTGCAGTTGCCTGCCCCTACTGTAAATTTGATCTGGGACACTCCTCCCAGTCTAGGGTCATTAGCTCATTCTACCTAATAGAGGGAGAACATCTGAGAGGGCCAACCCACTTAGTTTCTTTCCTTCTGTTCCTCCTTTCCCCCTTTCTTACAAAAAAAATAATTGCTTGAACCTCCTTGTGTTCTGACTGTGCTTCTCAAACATGTTGGAAATATAGAGTATATTTTAGTGCATTTATTATAACTGTATTTGCCTTAATATTGCTACAACTCAAGTGCTCTAGGTTGCACTACATCCGAATTGTTTTAGTGTGTTTTAGCTGCTTTTCTGTATATATAGACTAGCTTATTCTACTGTATTACTGCCTCTTAAATTGTTTTTCAGTTGTGCACTTGCCTTGCTTCATTCAAAAAGTTTTAAATTGCTAATTTTGTAGAGTTTTAATTGCATTTACTGTTTAGGGCTACACACTCAAGTGTGTTAGCTTTTTCTGTGTTTATTTACTGTATTATTGCATTGTTTAGCCTGTTTTTACCAAAAAAAAAAAAAAAATACTATCTTGTTTGCTCGTTTCCCACCTTTCCTAGCCAGTCCAGATCCCAGGCTTTGCTGTTTTCAGGACTTTATTTTCTGCAGAGTTATCTAGACCTTGCTGTGGTAGAGGGAAGTCCTACTGCTTACCAGTGGGAGTGGTGAGCATTATACTGCCTATCTAACACTAGAGGAGTGGTTTCCAGCTCTGAAATTGTAATTTTACTAGCCATTTTGGGCTGATTTCTATCCCTTTCACCTTTCTGGCTTAAAAACACATGTGTTTGTGCATTTTTCGCATCGTGCAGCACTGCTGGGCTACTGTTAAACTATTCCAGGTGCCAGAAAGTCTGTTCTTCAAATTTTCCCTTAGAACTAGCTGGTTTCTCAGTAGCAGCACTAAACTCTGAACCCCTGTGACTAGCACTTGCTCTAGAACCTGCTGGAAATCAGTAGGAAGTCTTAAACTGATACAAGCACTCAACTCTCCTTCTTAATAAGGAGAAATTAATCGTAGGCATTAAACAGCCTATAACTGCAAAGTACCTTGCAAAGGTAAGGGAAAACAGCTCTTGTACTTTACAAAAAAAGCACCTAAACAGGCATGTCCAAGGGTCAGCCTCTGGTGATTTCTCCTGTCCACCTGGTGAATCTGGGCATACTGGGGCAATGCAGCAACTGCCTCATGTACACAGACAACCCTCTCCTCCTACCACCTAACAATACAACCTGTGAGAGATGCACTTACATAGCCAAACTGGAAGCAAAGCTCTCCCTAGCCAAGATTGTGCTAGACAGTCAAGAGGAGAAGATTAATACCTGCACTACACCTCAAGCAACACATAGCCCTTCTAAACCCACACCACCAACACCCACACATAGCAACACTAAATCCACATATATGGAGGCCCTTAACATTAACCTGCCCAAGCAACAAGGACCTCCAAAGCTGAAACACAAAGAAACACCAGTTACAACCAAAGTGACACATAGCTCATAACACCAGTGTGCCACTCAACAACAGCCCCTCAGGCAAGACAACGTACTCAACACTTTAGTCATAGGTGACTCTATAGTCAGGCACACTAATGTCCAACTCACTAGGCTGAGCAAGGTGAAAATTATAGTCAGATGCCTGTCAGGTGCCAGGATCCACCACATAACACATGCACTCAAGTCACTTGACTTCAACAATTGGCTAAGCTTCTGGTGTCATTCAAAGGGGATCCAGTATCTGTCTGCCTGGGACGACATGATCGACAAACCATGATGCTTTGCCAGAGATGGTCTGCACCTGTCACCCCTGGGATTCAGGTTACTGGCTAAAGCCCTTGCCACCCCTATAGTGCCTTTTTAGGCAAGGTTCAAAGGACAAAACCACCACTGTAACAGATACAAGCATGCAAAATCAGAAGGTAATGCTACTCAATGCTAGAAGTCTAAACCTCAAAATGCACTCTCTCGAGACACTCCTAAAAATGGAGAACATCGATATCTGTGCAGTAACTGTGACCTGGTTCAAGACTCCAGAGAGCCCCTCTGCAATACCAGGCTACAATTCTTACCACACTTTTCAGCCACCAAACCAAGATCAAAACACTAAAGGTGGAGGAGTGTCCATATTCACCAAATATATTCACACCTCAAGGCTAGTTACTCAACACAATGCATCTGACATTCTCCAGGTGCAACTAACACTAGGTAAGACTGCAATCCAAATTGTACCTTGCTACAGATCCCCCGCCATGCCCCAGGATTCTCACTACACCTTTCTAAACATACTGGAAAATATTAAGATACAACCAAGCACCCTAATACTGGGTGATTTCAACTACCCTGCCATTAACTGGAAAAACTACTTGGGTACCAACACCTTTTCCCAACGGTTCTTGGAATTCATAAATTCCAACACCCTGGATCAACTAATCCATTGTCCCACCAGGGCCTCCAGTATCCTAGACCTGGTCAATACCAATATGGGAGATATTTGCTCCACATCAGTGGTCACCCCCCTCATTGGTCAGGTCTGACCATAAGCAAATCACCCTTGACAACGACATCCCACCCTCACCACCCCGGTAAGGAAACCTCTGTAAAAAACTTCTCCAAAGCCAATTTCATGCTACTTAAGTCAGAAGTGACAAACATCATGGCACTCATCTGGACTTTGGCAAGGCCTTTGACACCATCCCCCACTCTGGAATCATAGATAAACTTAATAAGCTGGGCATAAATCCCTACGTCACTCGATGGGTTGCCAACTGGCTTATTGACAGAACCCAGACTGTAAAAGTAGCCGACTCCAAATCCAGCTCCAGACAAGTGACAAGTGGAGTACCTCAGGGTTCAGCCCTGGGACCGCTCTTGTTCAGCATCTACTTCTCTGAAGTACAGGTGAACACTAAGGGACTCTGGCTAACAAATTTTGCAGATGACTGCAAACTGGGTGCCATTATTGAATCCCCAAATGATGTGGATATTCTATAAAAGTGCCTTACAGTAACAGATGCCATGGACTCAAGCTTAATGCCAAGAAATGTATAGTTATCTCCTTTGGGAAAAAACATGTACCCATGAATTACCACATAAGTGGCAGTACACTAAACACCGAAAGTGTGATGAGAGACTTAGGGACACAGGTGGGCAGTGGTCTCACCTTCGATATCCACATTGCCACAACAGTCAGGAAATCCTTCTATGTGGCACACCTCATCACTAAAGGCTTTTCATCTAGAAAAAAGGAGGTCATTGTCCCACTGTACTCATCCCTCATAAGACCCATTATAGAGTACAATGCCCCATTTGGTATGTACCTCACAAGACATCTGCAACAGCTGGAAAGGCCACAGAAATACATCACTAAAAGAATCACAGGCCTAAAGCAGATGCCCTATGCTGACTGTCTAAAAAAAACTCCAGCTATACTCTGTGGCATATCGTCTACTCAGAGGTGATCTCTGCTTAACATACAAGGCCATGTCAAACCCTGAGCTGTTGGACATGCTCCATTAAAGAAATCCCAATCCCTCAGAGCCACATGCTCCAGGGAACTAAACCTTGTCATCACAATGAACACAGCATGCTGAAGAGATAGGTTCCTGACCCAGAGACTCCCCAGACTCTGGAATAGACTGCTCATACATGTCAAGCAGAGTGCCATCTTGGCCCTCTTCAAAAGGAAGATTGACGATTGGATGGGAGATAGGAAAATCACCCCAGGGATCATGTCAGTCGCCCTGCTAGACAGGGGTCCAGGGAAGTAAATATTGTGGGAAGAAATATCCGGGGAATTGTTTGGCTAGGCTTGTATAGGCCCTAGGGCCGATAGCCTAGTACCAGCCTATGAACCTATGAAAAAAAGATATTAGGCTAAAAAAAAAAAACATTTCATACACAAGCAATGCCCAAAACACACTGTATACCTAGTACTGTTTGACCACTGCTAGGATATTTTATTGGAAAAAAAGACATCCATAGTCAAGCAGCCTCCAAACCACACTATCTCCTTAGTGTCTGGTTAACCCTGCCAGGATATTATATTAAAAATATGCACCGTCTCCAAAACATACTGCCTCCTTGTTGACTCCACCAGTGTATTATATTAAAAAAAGAAAAGCACCAACAGCCCCCAAAGACATTGCTTCACTAACATCTGGTTGACCTTACCAGGATAGTGTATTAAAAAAATCCATCAACAGCCCACCTAAATACATCGCCTCCTTAGTATCTGGTTCACCCTGGCAGGATATTATATTAAAAAAAAGAAATTCATCAACAGCCCTCAAAACACACAGACAATTAGTATCTGGTAGACCCTGCAAGGACAAAAAATGCAGAAAGTATCTGGCTGGCCCTGCCAGAAAAAAAAAACTGAGAACTTAATTAATTTTTTTTGTTTGGGGTGGGGGGGGGGGGGGTAATTTATAAATAGCCTTCTTAGGCTTCTCAAACCTAAAAGTTTGATTCTGAGTCTCACTCAGAATTAGAAAAAAATCAGATTGATGGATTTCCTCCCCTCTCACTCTTTCTCTCTCTCTCTTGCAACTTAACTAGGCCTAGTTTAAGCACAAGAAGAGAACACAAGAGTAACTGGACTAATCAATAGTCATGTCATGTACTCAGATTATGTGATGTGGCTGCTGATGTAACAGTCACGTCAGCCTCCAATATCCTGCAGTTTAAGCCACAATGACTTACGGGTATCTTCATTGATGCCTGCTGTCTTCCCAATATTGGCAATCGGAACTCGTGCATGCATGCGCACTGCCCTGGGTTCCACAGCACATTGCTTTGTTGGATTTACACACTAGTTTGCAGTTCAAACTGCTACAAGTATGTAAAAATACTAATTAAACTTTTTTAATGAAGAAATTGGTGGGGGCTGCAGCTCAGCAGTCCGGTACCATGACCTACCCCTGTTCACATCTCCCATACACCCTTCCCACTTTCCACTTTATTTCCCAAGAGCAATTTAGCATGTAATTTAAAAGGCTGTTAGAAAGTAGCTAGTATCTATAGGTTGTTGTTTTCTTCCCATATAAAGGATACACAAACCTCCTGTTTCGCTTGGTCTTCTCACCTTGACAGTAAAAATTTAGAGTCATACCTTGACACCCTTTTGAATGCTCTCCATCATCTCAAGGCCTTCCCTTACATTTCCAAAAATAATGATACAGTTTGCATATAATGGGTACCATATTCCAGTTGTTGCAGTACACTGTTCACTATAACTGTTAAGTGGTGGGCAGATTAATCCTGACCTAATACATATATTCTGGGATTGCCCCACTGTGTACCAGATTAAGGTCACCTCGTGGCTTAGTTCCTTTTTAGGGAAACACATTCTTGTACTAAATTCTTCCTGAGGGCCAGCTTTCTCACATTAGCTAACCAGTTAAGAATGTCCCACCTCTTATGACTTACTCCAAGTCTCAGCTTTAGTTAGAGTTTATATAGCTTTAGTGTGGAAATTCCCCTTCTTTCCTTTCAGAATCTGAGCTCCTTGCTTGGATTCTTATAGGATCATGGGAAGTTACTAGGCTATTGGTCCTGAGACTCTTATAAGCCTAACCAAGAGTTCAGCCCATGTTTAGACAAATCAGCACCTGATGCCCCTGTCCAGCAAGGACATGGGTGGAATCCCAGGGAAGTATTTTCTACTTCCCATCCAGTTATCCAGGTTGAGCTTTAAAAGGGGTAAAGAGGTACTCTGCTTGATGTGGAGAGGGAGTCTATTCCACAAATGGGGGAGTCTTTGGGACACAAATCTGTCCTGCCAAGAAGTTCTATTGATTTCACAGACTAGGTTGAAGCCATGAAGGCAGGTTACTCGAATGGAGCTTG
>NC_056743.1:1457868860-1457887065 GCF_019279795.1 Protopterus annectens
TATCAGTTACTCTCCATTTCATTTATGTTACATTAATGTGTGACTGCCAGTTTTTTGCATAGCTGCTCATGTGCATTCATTTTATGTTTTGGAGAATTGTGATCATCAGATTTTATAAAGACATTATCTGATCCCAAGTTTCAAACTATCTGCTCAGGGATAAAGTATTATATTCAGTTTCAATAACTATGAACAGCTGAAATCATTCAGTTAGGCTTCCCTGAAGAGTTCGCTATTTCTAATACGAAAAGACTACATAAACATCATCCAAGTACAGCAGAAACATGTCTGTCAATTGTTTACTTTAATTCAGAGCATTCTAGAGATAAAGAAAGTAAACTCATAAGTAAACTTTCCATAATAATAGATGTTCAAATGATCACTGCTGTAGTAGCTTTAACAATATGGATTATACTCTGTATGGGATATCACACCTGGATAGCTTCCAAATCTTAACAGCACCTTCCACATGCTCCTACCATTGACAGATTGAACAGAGCAGTAGAAAATCAACAGTCTGTGTGCCAAGCCCTTCAGAGATTTCATGCCAACTGAAAGAGGGAGACTGAAACTCTGAAAGAGGACTATGATACATAAGCAAAATTCAATGCCCACACCCTTGCAACACAAAACATACCAAAAATAAAGGAAGTGAAGGAAGAGAGTGTCTACTGTAGCAGTGATCATTCAAACATCTACTGTTTTAGTAAGTTTACTTACACAACTGTGCTATGTTCAGCATTTGTTCATTGCTGCAGTAGCCATAGCTATATGGGTAGAATACCATAGCTTATAAGGACTGGGAAGAGGAAGTCCCTGAAGAATGGTCATAGCGAAGCCTGCTCTAGACCTGGAAAAGGAATCTAGTCTGTAGTGCTTTGTAAAAGTGTGAACCGAGTACCAAGTTCCTACAGCTAGAATACTTCTAGAATTCACCTATTTCCAAAAAGGCACTAATTAAGCCAAGGTCATAATAGAATGTGCTTTGACCCTGCCTGGAATAGACTTGCTATGGCTGGAATAACAAAAGTTAGTAGCATGCAACAACCATTTAGAAATAGTCTGCTTTGACACAGGCTGTCCTTTTTTTCATACCCTCATAAGAAATGAATAGCTGATCAGAACTTTTGAAGGACTTGGCCCTGTCAACATAGTATCTGAGTTATATTTGAACATCCAGAGTATGAAGAATCCTTTCTTCCTCATTTAGGTTCTGGAAAGAAGACTGGAAGATGGATAGTTTGGCTTAAAGTAAACTCATTTACCACTTTAGGCATAAATGAAGGATTAGCCCTCAATGATAGCCTGTCTTTGTGAAAAGTGAGGAGAGGCTGATCCACCATTAGAGCTTGCAACTCACTCTTCCTACAGAAATCAAGGCAATCAGCCACAGTTTTCCATGTTAAGAACTTAATATCAGCCTGAGTAGTTGTCTCAAGTGAGACAAGACTTAAAATTAAGGAGGAACTACCTGTTTTCTAGGTGGATGGGTATGCAGAACCCCTTTCAAAAACATCTTAACATGGGAATGCTTTGAAATAGGAGGAACCATGGGCAGACATGCTGAAATGGCTGACAAATGAACCTTGATAGAAGAGTAAGAAAGATCAAAAGATACTAACTCACACTAATACTGAAGTACCAGAGAAATACTAGCCTTAAAAGAGTCTAGTTTCTTATTTTGGGATCAACTAGAAAATATTTTCTGTTTACCAATATAGAACTTCCTAGTAGCAAATTTCAATGCCTTCTTTAATAACTGCTGTACTTCCTCAAAACAAAAATGGTGCCCAAACGGTATTAAACTCTATCACCCAGGCAGTTAGTTGAAGTTGTTTGCAGGTGTATATCAAACAACCCCTGTCTTGTGTCAGTAGGTCCAATATGAAAGGAAGCTTGTGGTACACGCTCTTGGCCATTTCCAAAAGAAGGGAGAACCATCACTGCCTGAGTCAGAAGGAAGTCACCACAATGATCTTTGGACAGTCCTTTTGAATCTTCAGAATGATCCTGGATGTCAGTAGAAACAGTGAAAAAACATACAGGAACATTCATGTTCTAGGAAATGAGAATGCATCTGTTTTTCAGGCCTGCTTGTAAGGAGTCCTGGAGCAGAATTTTGCCAGTTGTTTGTTGTGAATGGATGTGTTCTTCAGCTGGATCAAATTCTGGATGACCCCCGATTCAATTTCCATTCATGAGGGTCTGTCCTAGTCCTGCACAGCTTGTCTGCTACAACGTTTTGCTTGACAGAATATCAGATGCCTCTAGAGTTAGATTGTGCTGAATTGCTATGTCCCAGGCTGCCTAACACTGAGACTAAGATCTGGTACACACAGTTTGTTTGTATACCACATCACTGCGTTGCTGCCAGTAATCATTTGCAGAGGTCTGGGTACCACAGATGACTGAGAGAGAGAATTGAGTACATTTATGACTGCCTACATCTCCTTTATGCTGATGTGTTTTGGTCTGTCTTTTTTGCTCTGAAGACCCGCAGTTTTACCCCCATAGACACAGCTCCCCAAGCAAAGTTGGAGGTGTCTGTAGTTACTGACTGTTCTGGAGTTGGAAGAGAAAATGGGAGACCTGGATTCAGATATAACTGTTCTTACTACCAACACAGTTCCCTTTTTACAAATCCCAGAACTGGAATTTTAAAAGTCAGGGAAGTTAATGTTGAGATCAAACCAGTTATGAGTATCACTGAATCTTTCTCATGAGGAGTCTGGTGAGAGGAATCACAAGAAAGACACCATATTTTGACTTAGCTTTTCTGCCTTGCTTCATATGAATCCCCAGTAGTGTGCTTGCATTCCCCTCAGCAAAAGTTACATCCTGTGTCTTGGCCAACCTCCATTCAACCCAAGGCTGTCTCATTGCCCTGCACTGAGAGACCCTGCATCGGTGAAACACTAAAATGCTTTCAGCTACACTAGTTCCCCTCAGCAAAAGTTACATCCTGTGTCTTGGCCAACCTCCATTCAACCCAAGGCTGTCTTGTTGCCCTGCACTGTGTGACCCTGCGTCGGTTGAACACTAAAGTGCTTTCAGCTACACTAGTGTATGTTAGAGTTGTATTAATCTGTCCTCCAAACTGAAGACTGTTTCCCCTTTCACTGTACGTGTGCACACTACTGCCCCCCCCCCCCCCCATTTCTCTCTTCCTATAGTACTCCTAGGTCAATTACTTAAAACTACTTTCTCTTGGAAAAGGTTTACCTATGTACCTGCAGCCCATACTTCTTTTGTTTTTCCCTGCACAAGTGGTGGTCCTTTTCACTACTCTGTACTAGATTAGTAGTATAACATTTGTAGTTATTAGGTAAATACTGCACCACATTGACCTGCAATTAACTTAGCTTGGTTTTCCTGTTTTCGTTTTAGCAGCTTGCTTAGTCCAGTTTTTCTGACTATCAACCTTGCATTACTTTGTATCTATCCCTTCCCCCACCTTGAACCTGCACACCTCCCCACCCACTTCTGCTTAATTACAGAGGTATCAAAAAGCCTGATGTAGAAAGGCACCATCATAGTCCTAAAGTTTTTGTACATTTAAGTGCATCCGGTAACCCAGCCACTGGGGATGCACAAACCCAGCCACTGGGGATGCACAAGCCAGTGCATTTCTTTGGGTCCCAAGCCCAGATAAATGGGGAGGGTTGCATCAGGAAGGGCATCCGGCGTAAAATTTTTCCAAATCATACATGCAGACAACAGTACAGAGGCCCGGGTTAACAACAACCTCCACCATTACTGTTGGCCAACAGGATGCTGGCAGAAATTGGGCTACTGTTGGCCGAAGGAGGAGAAGAAGGGGAAGGCATGCCTGAAAGCAGGTAAAGGCTAGGACTGTGATAGTGAGGGTCGGAACTTTGAATGTTGGCAGTATGACTGGTATAGGGAGAGAGCTAGCAGATATGATGGACCGAAGGAAGGTTGGTATATTGTGTGTGCAAGAGACCAGATGGAAGGGGAGCAAGGCTAGGTGTATCAGAGGTGGGTTCAAATTGTTTTAACATGGTGTGGATGGGAGGAGAAATGGCATAGGGGTTATTCTGAAGGAACAGTATGCTAAGACTGTTTTGGAGGTGAAAAGAGTGTCGGATAGAGTGATGTTTATGAAGCTGGAAATTAATGGTGTAATGATGAATGTTGTTAGTGCATATGCTCCAAAAGTTGGGTATGCGATGGATGAGAAAGAAAAAATTTGGAGTGAGTTGGATTAAGTGGTGATGACTGTACCCAGGGGTGAGAGACTGGTGATTGGAGCAGATTTCAATGGGCATGTTGGTGAAGGAAACAGAGGGGATGAGGAAGTGATGGGCAGGTATGGTGTTAAGAAAAATTATATCTTATGTAGAAGGGCCAGTCTGAAGGAGATTGGAGACTGTAAAGTGGTGGCAGGGGAAAGTGTAGTTAGGCAGCATAGGATGGTGGTTTGTAGGATGACATTGGTGATCAAGAAGTGGAGGATGAGTGCAAGGGCAGCACCAAGGATCAAATGGTGGAAATTGAAAATGGTAATTGTGAAGTGGAGTTCAGGGAAGAGTTAAGACAGGCACTGGGTGGCAATGAAGAGTTACCGAATAGCTTGGTAACTACAGCAGAGCTAGTAAGTGAGATGGCTAGAAAGGTGCTTGGTGTGACATCTGGAAAGAGGAAGGAGGACAAGGAGATCTGGTGGTGGAATGAAGACGTACAGGAGAGTATACAGAGAAAGAGGTTGGCGAAGAAGAAGTGGGATTGTCTGAGAGATGAAGAAAGTAGACAAGAGTATAAGGAGTTAAGGTGCATGGCAAAGAGAGAGGTGGCAAAAGCTAAGGATAAGGTGTATGAAGAGTTGTATGAAAGGTTGGACACTAAGGAGGGAGAAAAGGACCTGTACCGATTGGCCAGACAGAGGGACCGAGCTAATAAAGATGTGCAGCAGGTAAGGGTGATAAAGGATAATGAGGGAAATGTACTCACAAGCAAAGAGAGTGTGTTGAGCAGATGGAAAGAGTACTTTGAGGGGCTGATGAATGAAGAGAATGAGAGGGAGAGAAGGTTGGATGATGTGCGGATAGTGAATCATGAAGTGCAGTGGATTAGCAAGGGGGAAGTAAGGATAGCTATGAAGAGGATGAAGAATGGAAAGGCTGTTGGTCCAGATGACATACCTGTTGAAGCATGGAGGTGTTTAGGTGAAATGGCAGTGGAGTTTTTAACCAGATTGTTTAATGAAATCTTGGAACGTGAGAGGATGCCTGAGGAATGGAGAAAAAGTGTTTTGGTACTGATTTTTAAGAATAAGAGTGATGTGCAGAGCTGCAGTAACTACAGAGGGATTAAATTGATCAGTCACCGCATGAAGTTATGGAAAAGAGTAGTGGAAGCTAGGTTAAGAAAGAAGGTGATGATTAGTGATCAGCAGTATGGTTTCATGCCAGGTAAGAACACTACAGATGCAATGTTTGCTCTGAGAGTGTTGATGGAGAAGTACAGAGAAGGTCAGAAGGAGTTGCATTGTGTCTTTGTGGACTTGGAGAAAGCATATGACAGGGTGCCTAGAGAGGAGTTGTGGTATTGTATGAGGAAGTCGGGAGTGTAAGAGAATTATGTAATAGTGGTGCAGGATATGTACGAGAGTAGTGTGACAGCGGTGAGGTCTGCTGTTGGAGTGATGGATGCATTTAAGGTGGAGGTGGGATTACATCAAGGATTAGCTCTGAGCCCTTTCTTATTTGCAATGGTGATGGCCAGGTTGACAGATGAGATCAGACAGGAGTCCCCGTGGACTATGATGTTTGCAGATGACATTGTGATCTGTAGTGAGAGTAAGGAACAGGTGGAGGAGACCCTGGAGAGGTGGAGATATGCTCTAGAGAGAAGAGGAATGAAGGTCAGCAGGACTAAGACAGAATATATGTGTGTGAATGAGAGGGAGGATAGAGGAATGGTGAGGATGCAGGGAGTAGAGGTGGTGAAGGTGGATGAGTTTAAATACTTGGGATCAACAGTTCAGAGTAATGGGGAGTGTAGAAGAGAGGTGAAGAAGAGAGTACAGGCAGGATGGAGTGGGTTGAGAAGAGTATCAGGAGTGATTTGTAACAGACGAGTACCAGTAAGAGTGAAAGGGAAGGTCTACAAGAGGGTAGTGAGACCAGCTATGTTATATGGGTTGGAGGCAGTGGCATTGACAAAAAGGCAGCAGTCAGAGCTTGACGTGGCAGAGTTGAAGATGTTAAGATTTGCACTGGGTGTGACGAGGATGGACAGGATTAGGAATAAGTATATTAGAGAGTCAGCCCAGGTTGGAAGGTTTGGAGACAAAGTCAGAGAGGCAAGATTACATTGGTTTGGACATGTGCTGAGGAGGGATGCAGAGTATATTGGGAAAAAGATGCTAAGGATGAAGCTGCCAGGTAACAGGAAAAGAGAAAGGCCTAAGATAAGGTTTATGGATGTGGTGAGAGAGGACATGCAGGTGGTTGGTGTGACTGAGCAAGATGCAGAGGACAGGAAGAAATGGAAACAGTTCATCCGCTGCGGCGATCCCTAACAGGAGCAGCTGAAAGAAGAAGAAGTAAGTGCATCCGGGTGTTTTCCTCCTTGCTGCAAAGTTAAAGAATAACCTCCTGCTAACCTGAAGATGCCCCTGAAGCTGACTCCTTGCCTGGCTTCATAAAGCTTGTACTCCTAAAATTTTTGTACTTGTATGTTGCAAAATACCTTTTTCTACCTTTCTGTAGTGCCTATAACTGCTTGTTAACCCTCTGATGTGAGATTTAGTAGCCTACCGCAGACCCAAAGCCACTTCCTCCCTCCACCCTTTTGTCCCCTCATCCTATATCTTATCCCTTTGGAATAGCTTCTTGCCTACCCCCCCCCCAGCTGCTATTACTCCCTGACCACTAGGTGGCAGTCTTTACCTACACTATATTCTAGCATTAAAACTAACTATCCCTCAATTCCTACACCCATTTTTTGGCATTTCAGTACAATTCTACTCCCCCTTTCGGCACATGAGAACCTCAGTCTCGCTTTACTAAATCATCCACACATATCTGATAAGCTTATATACTCTGCTCCCCAGTTTTCACTTTAGTTACTTCTGTATTATGCCAAACATGAAAGACAGCTGATTGTCTTTTGGCTGAACTTACCTTACTGCTCTTGCCCGCTCTGTTCGCCCTGCGGGCTCACTCCGCTCCCCTACATTACCCCCAATTCCCACCCACCCCAGGGCACCTATCCTTATACTGCTAGAAGCCACACCCCCACCCCACATCAACCAATAGCTTGGCATATCTCATTACATACTCAGCCATCTGTTACTAATTTACTCACACCTTCCACTGTCTATACTTTCTTCATTAAACAAACCCACCTCATATTTGCCCTTCTATAACCCCTTATTTTCTCTTTACTTACATTCCCACATTCTCTCATTATGTCAACCCCTGGCTTGCTAAACCTCTCTAATTTCCTCCTCTTGCCCATAATTCTTTCCACTCTACTTCTATCTCATAGCCTCTCAGGCTATGAATTCCTAAACTCCTTTCAATTTCAACACTCCTTTAAACAAACTTCCCCTTTCTATCTATCAGCCTCACAAACCCACAGTAACATTACATCCTCATCAGCCTACCTTCTCTAACGGTTTCACAGATTAAACCATATTAAGTATTTCCAAACCAGAAAAATAGACCCTATTTTATGTAAACTAGCAAAACTTCCACACAATCCTCAGTACCTACTACTACACGGCGACATTCACCCAAACCCAGGGCCTGGTAATACCTTCCCTGATTCCCATTCTTCCTTCACCTCTATTTCCCATACCCATTGTTCTTACTCAAACTCTCTTCTCATTGCCCACCTCAATATACATAGTTTAAATAACAAAATTACCCAGCTTCATGCCCTACTAGACTTACATTCCTTTGACATCCTATGTCTCACAGAAACCTAGCTCAAACCAGTTACTAAAGACAATGACATTATCCCTCCAGGTTATAACATCCTTAGACTTGACCGTCCTAACCAAAAGGGTGGGGGGTAGCGATATTGTTTAAATCTGAACTACAGGTAACCTCACTAAACACTCAACCTCCCTCACCTAGTAATGCTGAAATCTTAATATCTAAGCTACAAATTAATGCTAATAAATCTATATACATCATTTGCTCTTACATCCCCCCAGGCAACAACATAAGTACTCTTGAATATATCCTTAACTGGCTTTCCACATCATTCCCACAAGAAACTATTCTCCTTGGAGACTTTAATATTGACTGGAACTGTTGTACTTCTGACAACCGTACATCTCTATGGCTTCTATCAAACTATCACCAACCCTACCAGAACCCATAAACCCAGCAACAAACAAACTACCTTAGACTGGATACTAGTCAACAATAACCCCTAAGCTTACAAAATAGGCATACTTCTTGATGATATTAGTGACCACTCTCTTACCTTTATAACTAGACAAAAGATCACCATTCCCACTCAACTAAACTTTAGAACATCCCGGAACAAAAAGAACCTGAACCTAGGTAACTTTCAAGCAGAGCTAAAAGACTGCAATTGGTCACCCCTAAAATATCTACCTCTCAATGAAGCAGTCTCTTTTTTAATAATACATTCCTAAAAATCCTTGAGCACCATGCCCCCTCTCGTACTATTAAAATTAGGAACAAACCTGCTCCCTGGCTCTCAAATGAGACAAGGCAAAACAAAATGAGACTGAGAAATAAAATCTGGAATATATGGAGAAGTACCAGAGACCCTATTGATCATTTAAACTTTAGACAGCTCAGGAATGCCACTAAAAAATCAATATTCCTCAATAAAAAAACTATTACCTTAAATTCCAACAAACCCAATATCTAAACCCACAAAAATTCTGGTCAGGATTAAATAAATTACTCCATCCTGGACAAGCCAAAACACCTACCCACTCTAACTTGACTCATAATTCTCCCAACCAAATTGCTGATATTCTTAACAATTTTTTTCAGAAACTGCTCAATCTTTAGCAAATACCTTACCACCTGTTACCACCACTGACTCATCCTTGCCAACCACCCTACCCCAAGTATTACAACTGCAGCCTGTCCCAACATCTCTCATACACTCCCTACGTCTTAACCTTAAACCATGCACTCTGTCAGCTGACCTCCTCCCAGCTGAATACCTTCAAATGGCAGCTGGAGTGCTTCCCTACCCTGTT
The DNA here is from genome assembly GCF_019279795.1 of Protopterus annectens. Classification (NCBI taxonomy): domain Eukaryota; kingdom Metazoa; phylum Chordata; order Ceratodontiformes; family Protopteridae; genus Protopterus; species Protopterus annectens. Next base: position 1,457,878,081 of record NC_056743.1, read on the forward strand.
TCCATCTTAATTAACATAACCATTACAGAAAGTTCCATCCCATCCCTCTGGAAAGTCTCATATATTATCCCACTGCATAAGGGTGGGAACTCAAATGAACTCTCAAACTTCCACCCCATAGCCCTACTTTCTCCCTTAGCAAAAATTATGGAGAGATGTATTCACTGTCAGCTACTTGATCATCTCCTCCAAAACCGCCTGCTAGTTGACTGCCAGCATGGTTTTAGGTCTTTCCATAGTGCTTCAACTGCTCTACTATCCTTTTCTGACTGCATTAATAAAAATCGTAACAACAGCTTACTGTCCTCAGCCCTCTTTATTGACCTCTCAAAAGCATTTGTTGTGGTTAATCATCAATTACTGTTAAACTCACTCAAATCACTTTCACTAGATACCCAGACAGTTAATTGGTTCAAGTCCTATCTAGGAAATAGACAACAAGCAGTCCTCTGGGAAAATAAACTATCTACTCTTCTCCCTATTACTCTTGGAGTCCCACAAGGCTCTATTCTGTGACCCCTCCTCTTCACTATTTTCATAAATGATCTGAAAATCTCCCTTCCACATACCACCTGCATACAATATGACGACAACTCAACATTAATATGTTCAGCCTCCTTGCCTGCTGGACTTCATTTGAGTACCCAAGCATTATTTACCTTAGTTGAAAACTGGTTCCATCAAAGCTGTCTCCTCCTTAACCCCAAAAAAACTATATTGGTACTATTCTCTCCCACTCAGAAGCCTCCTGCTATCAACTTCACAATTACATCTAATAATGGTACTGTAATAACTCCGGACACAACCACCAAACTTTTAGGTGTAACAATTGATCATAATCTAAACTTCGACACACATATCAACCTAACCATTAAATCAGTTAATAAAAAACTTGGTTTCCTCTACAGACTTAAACCCTATCTCACACCTCTAGCTAGGACTGCTATTGTCCGAACTCACTTAATCTCCACCCTTCTCTATGCATCCCCAGTCTATACCAACTTATCCAAAAATAATCTTCATAAGTTGGAAACATCCAATAATAACATAGCTAGATTTGCCACTGGTGCCCCTTTTCGAACCCACCACTGCCAAAATCTTAAATTGCTAGGATGGCTGGAATTGCAAAGCCAGATTCTTTTCCAGGAACGTACTACTATACACAAGATCGTACACCATCCCACAGATAGACCCATACTATCTACCCTTATCTGCCCATATAAAAATCTAACAACCCTTCGATCAGCTAATAAGGTACTAGTAGCTACCCTAAACTCCAACAACAAATCTGGAGATAGCTTGTTCTCAAACTCTACTGGTAACTCTTGGAACACTCTTCCAACTGAACTAACAGCCCTTTCTTCTACCCCAATTTTCAAGAAGCAATTAAGATTCTTCCTTAAAGCCCAGTGGCTTTGCCCATGCACAAATCCTGACTGACACTTTCTCCCGTAGCAGGACCATTCTTTACTATCTATCTTTAACATGCTATTTCAGGTGCTCTGATATTCTCTATTAATTCCTACTGTAGTACCTCATCTCCTAAGGTTTGGTAAACTTTATAAACAATGTTACCCTCAAAAAATAAATAAATAAATAATTGTTTTATTATTCCTTTTACTCAAAATTTTTAACTTATTAGTCGGGTATGTTGGTATGTTACTGTAACAGTACTATATAAATGTTCCTGTATTTGAAATGTTTTATCTGTCTGACATTATCTGTATTGTATATGGTCAAGATTTCTGTCTTGTAAATTGTCTTAATGTGGAGCTTTTCTCCCCGGGCCTCCACTGAAAATGGACATACATCCAGTCGGACTATCCCGGTCAACAAATGTAAAATAAATAAATCAGTGACACAATGAATCCTTATATCCTAAGAAATTCCCTTGCTGAAGTTCTTGACTGAGTGGAAAAACTCAGGAATAGAACTATATATATAGATCTACATTTTCTTGTGGAAGAAAAAACTGATTGAACTGAAATATCTAGGAGACATCCAAGAAATACAGTCCTGCGGGATGGAATCAAGCAAGACATTTGAATGTTCTCCTAGAAATAAGTCTGTGAAGGAAATTTGTTACTCAAGTGAGAAAATTCTGATGCTTTGAAAAAGACACTGCAAATATAAACAAGTCATCTAAATAGGGAAAAAATGTGAAATCCTTGCAGTCTGCTGTACACTATCACTGGAGATAGACACTTTATGAGAACCCTTGGATAACTCAAAGGGTAATGCAGAGAACTGTAATCAAGACACAGAAAACCTTAAAAACATTTAAAAACTGAGAACACAGAGATATGATGGGCATCTTTTACCAAAAAACTCAGTGGGGGAATAAGAGCTAACAGGTTGTGAAGTGTTAGCATTTGAAGTTTATGACTTTCACCAACTGATTGAGAAAGGAAAGTTCTAGGACTGGTCTTCAAAAGGCTTCTTTCTTTGGTACCAGAAACATTCTTCAATAAAATCCTTTTCCTGTTAAAGAAAGAGGGACAGGTTCTATTACTCTTTAAGTCTCTGAGTCAGGAGATGTGGAATGACAGGATGAAAAAACGTTTGATCAGGTGGATGAGGAGTAATCCCTTGAAAAGGAGGAAGGGACCCCTACTACCATTTGTACCACTGTTAGATCACTCTTAGGACTGATTTGTCTGAGATTAGCTGTTGCCAAAAAAGAGAAACTGAGAGCCATATTTTGGGGAAGGCTTAAAGAAATGCTGAGAGGAGAGGCAGAGAGACATTTTTGTAGATAGTCATTCAGATTTGTTGGACTGGCCTGATTTCTGGGAAGCTCCATTTTTTTGTCTCCTTGCCATTGATTCTGAATGTCTGCTCACCAGAATTCTTTTGAATCTGTTTATTTTGATTTTTATAAGAGAATCCTGAGTAAGGTATGAAACTTTTAAAAATCTGGACGAAAGAAGGTTGAAAAATCTGCGTCCCCCTTTTAATCATTTTTTTCTTTTCTCATCACATATCGTGAGAACCTAAGCAACACATGGTCCAAAATTAACTTCCCTATCCTAAAGGAAATGCAGATTTTCGCATTGTATATCCTCGAGTCATTTTTTTGTCTGTTTGTTTATTGTTCTTAAACCAGGGTGCTGTAGTTTTCTATGTGTGATCAAGACTGTCTGTAGAAACATGGGCACCAAATTTGAGGAAGGAGGGTCAGAAACAGGGCACAGAGATAGCACTGCAGTTTTTTTGTTTTTTGTTTTTTTTTTGGGGGGGGTTGTTCTTCTATTGAAAAGTTGAGGCAAATGGGAGGAGGCTGTGTATCTGGTCACCTGGTTGATGTACAACTGCAAAGGAATGGACTTTTTTTTTTTTTTTAGAGCTGGGGTCATGGAGGAGGGGGCATCTACCTGGCTACCCTGCCAGTACAAGGAATGGACCTTTTAGTTTTGTTTTTTTTCTCCACTTGAAGAACTGAGAGGGTTGAGCCAGCTATGCCTCTAGACATAACCATGCAAACATTCTCATAAAAGTTCCAGTAGCAGCTGATCTGGATGAGGTATCAGCTGAGTCACAAGCACACTAAAAAGAATGTTTTTGCAGCACTTGAGACACAGATACAATAAGTGTAATCAGAGAAGATTTTTCATAGGATTAAAGGACCATAGGAAATTAATAGGCTAACAGCCCTGGGACCTTTTTAAACCTAACCATTCATACCCCAATATTTCCAATTATTAATGCCTATGGTCTTGAATGGCTTTGGTATATGTCTGTGCCTTAAGGCATCAATGAATTCCCCTGTCCAAAAGGTGGAGGGGAAAATGGATATAGTGCCACTCATATTTTCAAATGAAGCAAGCAAGAACTTTAACATTTCAGCTTTACAATTATGAATTCTAAACATAATTTTGGCAAAGGTATGTACTTTTTTCTCATATCCATCAAATTCTTTCCTATTATTATCTGAGGAGGAGGGACTAGCATTTGCCAAGGAAATCACAGCAGGGTGAGACCTACGATTAAAAAATAACAATCTGTAAGGCCGGGAAACTTTACACAATCTATCTGCCTTCTTAGAAGCTGCAGTATGGCTATCAGGCATGTTAAGGGCTATATTAAAAAAAAACATCATTGAAAGCTAGAAGAAGAGCGGGAACAGGAGTGGTTGAGGAAATTCCAGTTGCAATAAACCATAATAACTTTTCAAAGATACTAGAACAACATCAGGTCTCCACTGAAACAACTGGTTCATCCTAGAAATAGTTCCATAAAAAGAAAATCCTTCTTCATCTTATTGATGAAAGCATGAATAAAAGGTTTTGTACGCTAAAATATTGTTTCTCCGACTTTCATTGACCATCAGGTATCCTTGCCTTTTGAAATTTGTTGTACATTTAACTGGTTTAACTTGGTTTAGCATCAGTGCTGTCCTGCTGAGAGAGTTTTGCTTGCATTGGTTAAAGTAAATACAAATGTTGTTAGTCATGCATTATTTTATGATGCAGTTTACTTTTTCATTAAACAAAAAGTTTAGCTATTTTAATAGAGAATGTTCCTGATACATATCAAGGCTGATATTAGCTAGTTGGTAGTTATGGTGGTCTGAAGTCAGAGGTAAAAAACAGAAGCCAAAAGAAAAAATGGAAACAATCTTGCAGTCCTGTATAAATTTATTGAAGTGGGCATGCCATGCTTGACCTTTAATCTGCAAACTGTACATGTCATGTTGGCCACAGGGATGGAACTGTATTAAATGACTGAAGAGTCTGCCCATGCCTAATCACTTACAGTATCAGTTGCACAGGCTATGCTGGACATTTGGACGGATTTTGTTAAAACTGCTGCTTATACTTCCTCACCTGAGAATGAATATGTGGCAGGTCATACAGGTTACATAAATGGACATGTTTCATTAATACAAGGGTTTTAGACAAAAGTGGTTGTGTACAATTGGTGAAAGCCATTCTGTCCTGGTGGATAAAAATGTGTTTAATTTGGGCAACATTCCAAATGAGATTAGTCATTTATGCAAGTGTAGTCTAATGTCTGGATACGGAATTATGTCATATACCAATACCAATACATACATACATTACAAAGATAAATAAATAATATGTAAACTTTTTTTACATTATATACAAAAATGTAAATAAATGCAAATAAATCAATAATAAGATTGAGAGAGCTCTGAGGACAAAGTAAGGGACTAGTTTAGAGAAAAGAGAATGTTTTAAGGAAAACACTGAAAGAGAGGCAGGGATATCTGAGGAGACTTTCAAGAAACAAGGTCAGAATCAGGGATGACAGAGGCACGTACTGTTTAGATGAGGTACTTGTACAATGGCCCAGTCCCTAGCCATGTGCTGTGGGCACTGAAACAAAATACATAAAAAGAGAAGCTATCTACATGTTTGTGTTACCAGACAGACATAAAGCCAGCGAGTGTGTTGGGGAAAGGTTAATGGAGTAGTAATTCCAGGACTTCTGAAAACTGATCATGTATATTTCACAACAGTAATACTGCAGGTACAGACAGTGTTTGGAATTCCACTGTTGCAGTATTACTCAAGTATAAGAGACATTCATGAGATAAAATGGAAGAGATTATGCTGAAAGCAGAGAACACAACAGTAAGGTGAGAAGACAGACATGCTGATGTACGAATGACTCCCGCTCTAGCCATGAATGAATGAATATAATGAATGGAAGTGCAGCTATAAGAACCAAAAAGCATGCCAGTGATATAGTCAGTGTTTGCTGAATTTTGTTATTTGCTAGTAATTACAGGTGTGGGGGTAGCCACATTCTTTGATTTCCTGTCCTTGCCTATTTAAGTGGTACAGTGTGAAATATTTTCTGCTTAAAAACCTCAGCTTTGGCCGGCTAAGAACTTGCTGTATTCAACTGGACGTATAAGAGAAATTAAGTACCTTTAGCTGCACTTTTTTTTCAAAAAATACAGTATTTAAATTGATTTTAACTGTGTTGCAGGAATATTAACTGAACTGGAAGTTAGTCAGTGTTTGCTGAATTTTGTTATTTGCTAGTAATTACAGGTGTGGGGGTAGCCACATTCGTTGATTTCCTGTCCTTGCCTATTTAAGTGGTACAGTGTGAAATATTTTCTGCTTAAAAACCTCATCTTTGGCCGGCTAAGAACTTGCAGTATTCAACTGGACGTATAAGAGAATTTAAGTACCTTTATCTGCACTTTTTTTTTAAAAAAAATACAGTATTTAAATTGATTTTAACTGTGTTGCTGGAATATTAACTGAACTGGAAGTTAGTCAGTGTTTGCTGAATTTTGTTATTTGCTAGTAATTACAGGTGTGGGGGTAGCCACATTCTTTGATTTCCTCTCCTTGCCTATTTAAGTGGTACAGTGTGAAATATTTTCTGCTTAAAAACCTCAGCTTTGGCCGGCTAAGAACTTGCTGTATTCAACTGGACATATAAGAGAATTTAAGTACCTTTATCTGCACTTTTTTTTAAAAAAATACAGCATTTAAATTGATTTTAACTGTGTTGCAGGAATATTAACTGAACTGGAAGTTAGTCAGTGTTTGCTGAATTTTGTTATTTGCTAGTAATTACAGGTGTGGGGGTAGCCACATTCCTTGATTTCCTCTCCTTGCCTATTTAAGTGGTACAGTGTGAAATATTTTCTGCTTAAAAACCTCAGTTTTGGCCGGCTAAGAACTTGCTGTATTCAACTGGACGTATAAGAGAATTTAAGTACCTTTATCTGCACTTTTTTTTTAAAAAAATACAGTATTTAAATTGATTTTAACTGTGTTGCAGGAATATTAACTGAACTAGAAGTTAGTCAGTGTTTGCTGAATTTTGTTATTTGCTAGTAATTACAGGTGTGGGGTAGCCACATTCTTTGATTTCCTGTCCTTGCCTATTTAAGTGGTACAGTGTGAAATATTTTCTGCTTAAAACCCTCAGCTTTCGCCGGCTAAGAACTTGCTGTACTCAACTGGACGTATAAGAGAATTGAAGTACCTTTATCTGCCCTTTTTTTTCAAAAAATACAGTATTTAAATTGATTTTAACTGTGTTGCAGGAATATTATATGAACTGGAAATTAGTCAGTGTTTGCTGAATTTTGCTATTTGCTAGTAATTACAGGTGTGGGGGTAGCCACATTCTTTTATTTCCTGTCCTTGCCTATTTAAGTGGTACAGTGTGAAATATTTTCTGCTTAAAAACCTCATCTTTGGCCGGCTAAGAACTTGCTGTATTCAACTGGACGTATAAGAGAATTTAAGTACCTTTATCTGCACTTTTTTTTCAAAAAAATACAGTATTTAAATTGATTTTAACTGTGTTGCAGGAATATTAACTGAACTGGAAGTTAGTCAGTGTTTGCTGAATTTTGTTATTTGCTAGTAATTACAGGTGTGGGGGTAGCCACATTCTTTGATTTCCTGTCCTTGCCTATTTAAGTGGTACAGTGTGAAATATTATCTGTTTAAAAACCTCATCTTTGGCCTGCTAAGAACTTGCTGTATTCAACTGGACATATAAGAGAATTTAAGTACCTTTATCTGCACTTTTTTTCAAAAAATACAGTATTTAAATGGATTTTAACTGTGTTGCAGGAATATTAACTGAACTGGAAGTTAGTCAGTGTTTGCTGAATTTTGTTATTTGCTAGTAATTACAGGTGTAGGGGTAGCCACATTCTTTGATTTCCTGTCCTTGCCTATTTAAGTGGTACAGTGTGAAATATTTTCTGCTTAAAAACCTCAGCTTTGGCCGGCTAAGAACTTGCTGTATTCAACTGGACGTATAAGAGAATTTAACTACCTTTATCTGCACTTTTTTAAAAAAAATACAGTATTTAAATTGATTTTAACTGTGTTGCTGGAATATTAACTGAACTGGAAGTTAGTCAGTGTTTGCTGAATTTTGTTATTTGCTAGTAATTACAGGTGTGGGGGTAGCCACATTCTTTGATTTCCTGTCCTTGCCTATTTAAGTGGTACAGTGTGAAATATTTTCTGCTTAAAAACCTCAGCTTTGGCCAGCTTAGAACTTGCTGTATTCAACTGGACATATAAGAGAATTTAAGTACCTTTATCTGCAATTTTTTTTCAAAAAAATACAGTATTTAAATTGATTTTAACTGTGTTGCAGGAATATTAACTGAACTGGAAGTTAGTCAGTGCTTGCTGAATTTTGTTATTTGCTAGTAATTAGAGGTGTGGGGGTAGCCACATTCTTTGATTTCCTGTCCTTGCCTATTTCAGTGGTACAGTGTGAAATATTTTCTGCTTAAAAACCTCAACTTTGGCCAGCTAAGAACTTGCTGTATTCAACTGGACGTATAAGAGAATTTAAGTACCTTTATCTGCACTTTTTTTTCAAAAAAATACAGTATTTAAATTGATTTTAACTGTGTTGCAGGAATATTAACTGAACTGGAAGTTAGTCAGTGTTTGCTGAATTTTGTTATTTGCTAGTAATTACAGGTGTGGGGGTAGCCACATTCTTTAATTTCCTGTCATTGCCTATTTAAGTGGTACAGTGTGAAATATTTTCTGCTTAAAAACCTCAGCTTTGGCCGACTAAAAACTTGCTGTATTCAACTGGATGTATAAGAGAATTTAAGTACCTTTATCTGCACATTTTTATTCAAAAAAATACAGTATTTAAATTGATTTTAACTGTGTTGCAGGAATATTAACTGAACTGGAAGTTAATCAGTGTTTCCTGAATTTTGTTATTTGCTAGTAATTACAGGTGTGGGGGTAGCCACAATCTTTGATTTCCTGTCCTTGCCTATTTAAGTGGCACAGTGTGAAATATTTTCTGCTTAAAAACCTCAGCTTTGGCCAGCTAAGAACTTGCTGTATTCAACTGGACATATAAGAGAATTTAAGTACCTTTATCTGCACTTGTTTTTCAAAAAAATACAGTATTTAAATTGATTTTAACTGTGTTGCAGGAATATTAACTGAACTGGAAGTTAGTCAGTGTTTGCTGAATTTTGTTATTTGCTAGTTTTAA
>NC_056743.1:1457887565-1457903345 GCF_019279795.1 Protopterus annectens
AAAAATCCTTTCCCCCTGTCCCTTTCCCAATCATACTTTCATCATCACTGCTGGAGTCTGTGGGGACACTAACATCTGCATAACACTGCACTAACATTTGCATAATGTGTACACATGCACAGCTGTAATTGCTTGCAAATGATACTAGTGAGGTGGATATTACATGTCTTATGTGCATGGATAGTTACCTAGCTCTTCCAATTTTCTTTGCTATCATGTCATAAGTAAACTGTCAGATGAATGCAAGCCATATGCATCCTGTTACTGAGTATTGTAATTGCCAATAGACATAACTAATGTTTGCATAACATAACAGAAACACTATGTAAAATGGAATACAGTTCTGCCTAAAATACTGTACATTTCACAGTTATTGGCACAATATTCCACAATGCAAATCATATTTGCACAGTAAGCCCACCTTTGACATGTTCATCTCACTAATACACCCATACATATGTCTACTGTTTCAATATATCAACATATACTACCCCGTGTTATAGCACATACTTGTTGGACCAACCCTGACACTGACAGTGGCTGGTAAAGAATTGGTGAATTCCAAGGCCATATATATCATCCCTTGTGGTGTATGAGGAGTTTGCCTTGTGACTTACAGCAGTACACACATAGAATACTACAAGCATTACTACTGCTCAACAATACATCGCTACAAGATAGCTATTTCCACTATATGCATTCATTACACTGTAATTATTACAGAACAGGTACTACATACACAGACATACTAAATGTTATACATACCTTCTTAGTAATTGCAGGTGTTATTGACCGGTATATTAATCGTTTTCGGTTTGTGTTTCGATCTTCTGTTGGGTATTTTGTACTATTCTGCAGATAGATACAGATAGTTTGAATGTGTGACAAGGCATCCTTTTATAGTTAGAGATCAGTAACATGTGCTATCCTGATCACCAATTGGTGTTCCACAGTAGTTAATTACATGCACATCAGCTGTGCAGCTACTCCTTAGCCAATACTGATGGGCAACAGTGGAGTATAATTGAGTACTCCACTTCGGGCGTTGTCCCTTTGCCTTTCCTACTTGTGAGGAAGACAGCCTGGAAGTGTTGTTTGAAATCTATTGCAACAGCTGTATAGAGACAAACAGAAATATATTGTGTGTAATGCCTAGATTTGGTCTACATGTGAGTACTGCTGTTATATTTCTGAACATTGCTACTTGTGCAGGGTTTGTCTGTACCTAATACTTCTGCATATGTTTCAGTCTGGCCAGGATGTTTGACCTCACAGCTCTACTTGGCTGTATGGCTATGCATATAATGTTAGGGGGTTTACAGTGTGCTCACCAGACATCTTTAGTTTGGTGTAAATGTGTATCATACTGTGCTGATAATCAGTAATTGGTAACACTTCCTGGTGTAATTACTTTTCAATCCTCTAAAACAGGATTAGTTCAAACAAACCCTGTAACATCAGCAGCTGTTCTATTGTATAACAGCAACTATTTCACATAAGGCCGTGTTAGTGTGTCTCTGTCCAGGTATGTTAAGGTTTCAGCAGATGTCATACAGTGGGTGAATAATTGGTTATGGTATGACAGTATGTATTGTTGTAATTAGTTTGGGTGTGGGGGAGATGTTGGTGGGTGTACATAGCAGATGCAGGTGTGTAGGAAATGCTTTTATACATATTCTATATGTGTGTGGAGGTTCTTTCCCTACGTGAACACCTATCCCTTAGTGGACTAATACTATGGTAATTGCAGGCTGATTCATTAAGGCACTGTTAAATGCTTCCTGTATAGCATGCAGGTATTGTTAGTCCTTGAATCCTTTTGGCAATACATCAGAATGTAATAAAGTTATGCTACATGAAAGATGTCTGTGTATTTCTGTCGTGGATATTTTCAGTCATTGTAGTTGTTTTGGTGACTAACCCTATTTGGCTCATGTCCATAGAACATATTTGTAATTGTGTATTGTCATATACTCTTCCATATGTTATGTTCATATTGTTTGGGGGTGGCAGAATGTGTGATTGCAATGGTCCATGTTATACACAGATTTGAACACTTCAGATGCAGTATACACACATGTATGTATTTATGTATATATATATATATATATATATATATATATATATATATATATATATATATAATATATATTATTGCATAATGCATTATATGTACCCATAGATTTGTATCGCTTTTAACCTATCTATATATCTACATATATATGTATATCTCTATATATCAACATGTATCTATGTATCTCTCTCTCTCTCTCTCTCTATATATATATATATATATATATATATATATATATACATATATATATATATATATATATATATATATATATATATATATATATATATATATATAGCATACATCTTTCATTGGGTACATGGCGGTTTGTCCTATTTCCACACAATCCTCCCTTTTGTGTTTTATCCTGTCTGAATACACAACTGCCATAGGTACATCTCAGGTAGCTTAGTGGTAGGTTACTCTGAGGGTGGTGTACATGTTTTCGGGTTCTAATCCTGGAAGTGGTTATTATTTTATCACTCAGAACAGGCATGGGTAGGGCAAGTGTGATTAACGCATATTTAAGCAGTTGTAAGCGGGTTTGCCCGTGGTCGGCGCGATGTTAAGCAAACATTAAACCTGTGAATCGCTTATCTGTTTAACTGTGTTTAAGCACCCCTTTTCCATCATGCAAACCCGTGCAAAACCGCTTACAACTGCTTAAAATTTCTTTAATCAACTTGCATCCGACAGCCCTTATTCTGGCCCTCAAAATAAATTAACAGCCCTTGCAGGCCATGAATCTGGGACCATGAACATCACAGCCACTGACTTTACCACTAAGGCATCTGAGATATGTACAAATGTTATGGTGTTTAGAATATACATTTTACTATGAGAATTCCTCACTACTGAAAACAAATGTGACAGGCAGTTGGTGTACATATGTATGATACAAGTTAATGTTCATATGTTTCTGGAATTAAGTGTAGCAATGTGACCTGACAGGGTGTATTATGGATGAGAATGGTTCTTGTTTTGTTTCTTTTTTATATTGTCCCCATACTCCATGTATACCCCTCCAGTTCACTTATTGAACATCCAGCCCAGGCTCTCCTTGATGCATAATTTCATTGCCTATCATTCCTCCCCCCACCCCAATCTCCACATACACAACAACCATCCCTTCTATGGTGAATTGCTAATATTAATAGTTATAATAGCAGAGTTGCTTGTGTTTTGTGTACACTTCCAATTCCTTTGATTGCTTCTGTGTCACAAAGTGTATTCATAGAGATTTATATATACGGCTATAGATGTAACTGTATAATATATATATATATATATATATATATATATATATATATATATATATATATATATATATATATTTCTATGTGCAGACATCACTGACATGTATATATTTATATATATAGTATTAATTTGTAACAGTTATACATATGTAAACTTGTATATGTTGATTCACAAACTACAGTACATTACAATGTACTGTACATATGTACACAAAGTGACTGTCCCATTTGTGGTCAGTACTGTGGAATGCCTATAGTAAAAGGTATAGTCTAAAGACCATGAAACATGTATACAGCTCAGATGGCTTAGTGGTAAGTTCCATTACTATTGTGTATGTGGTCCAGGGTTCAACACCTGTGATGCTTTAAAAATGAGTTTTACTCCAGAATAAGGCTCATTTAAGTGACTGTAAGCATGTTTAAAAGTGTTTGTGTGACATTAAAGCAACAGTTAAACAAACTTTAAAACTTACAACCTGTGCGCGCATACACGGGCACATCTGCTAACTACTCAGGATATATACATTTTAGTGAAGTAACATCTCACTATGTGCTTACATAACATTACATTCTCTGTTGACTTTACCCTCCAGCACACATGGGTATACATGGGTGTTTCAGATGCTTATTATACTGACGAATGCTACCTAGATATGCAAGCTGTGGTTAAGGTATACTTTTTAACATGAAAAACATCTCTGACTTTATTGGGATTTGAACCAGGAATGCACAGATACTATGCAAATGCTGTAACCATTACACTATTGACATTAACATTGCTTCTATCTATTTCCTTTTTAGATAATTTCTATGTGTAAGCTAGGCTAAGCAAAGGGCGGAGGCGCCCAAACACACTGAGCTTCACTTACTATCGAAATAAAAACATAAATGAAATGGGAGACTATAAATTAAATTCCTAACTACATTAGGCATAGCCTCTCACTGACAGACTTCATGAGAAACCTTGATGTGTGAATGGGTAACAGAATATACACCCGTGGGATCATGTGTCCCAGAACCATACAGTCAGGGGGTTGGGGAGTCCCTTCAGTTTTATAGCTGCAAGACCTGTTGGGGAAATTGAATGGTGTTGATATTTCACATTAACATGCCCTCTTTAGATCACTGAGTGCCCCTATCACCCTCCGCCAGCCCAGACCTCAACAGCTTCTGGCAATTCTGCCTGGAATCACTTCATTGGCTATGCTTGACAGAGGCTCAGTTACTTCATCAATGGTGCAGAGAAAGCCAACACACTGTAGCTATGCTTCTAAATGCCCTTGGGCAGATAGCCTACTAACTGTCTGTGAACCTCTAAAAGTGCAGGCCATCACAGACATAATATGTGAATAAACAGAGCTTTCAGATCACAATATACAGTGAAAAATCACCATGTAGTCAGAAAACAGTTAAGTACAGCAAGAACATACAGAACACTGATACTTAATCACCCCAAAAGCCTATCTTTGAAGCCAGAAGATTTGTATAAGTTTAAGGCTTTCTATTGCTTACCAGTAGGTTACCTACAGGAAAGATGAGAAACAAGCACAGATGGATGACATGCATGCAACAATACCATAGCGGCATGCAAGTGTCAGCCTTAGGCTTTGGAATACTAGCCAAGGCTATTGGCGCCCCCATGGTGCCTTTTTTAGGCAAGTCTCAAAGGTGATTCCCACCTCCGTAAACAACACAATAGCGGAATCATTGAGGGTTATGCTACTCAATGCCAGGGGTTGTAATCACAACATGCAAGCACTCACAGCACTCCTCTGTATGGACAACGTTGACATCTGTGCAGTAACTGAGATGTGTTTTAAGGCTCCTGAGAGCACACCAGCACTACCGGGCTACAACCTATACCACAAATTTTGGCCACAGAACATGGCCTGACACAGACATGGAGGGAGTATATCCATATTCATCAGGGATACCTACACCTCCAGGTTATTGGGGCAACATGATACCTCTGAGATCATCCATGTGCAGCTAAGATCATCCACAACTGCAGTGCAAACTGTGGCCTGCTACAGATCACCCTCCATGACCCACGACCACCACTCCTCCTACCTGGAGACAATGGAAAACATGACAGTCCTACCAAACACCCTGGTATTGGTCATTGTCAACTACCCTACGATTAACTGGGAAACATACTCGAGTGCTCACTTCCAGGCCGAGCGCTTCTTGGAATTTATCACCTCAAATGCCCTGTGTCAGATGGTAGACTCCCTAACGAGAGGTGGAAACATACTAGAAGTGGTAATCAGCAACATGGGCGACAGGTGCACCACAGCAGAGGTAAACCGGTCACTGGTTAGATCTGACCATGGACTTTTCACTGATGATTTCTACACCCAACCATCTCCCCCACCCAAGGAAACCACAGTGAATACCTTTCCTACAGCTAAATTCACATTATTAAAGACAGAGGTGGGAGGTTTCACAGCCCACACGCTAAGGGGAAACACTGCTCAAGATACAGAAAGATTTACAAATGCACTCTATAAGCAACTACAAGGATGTATGGATCGTGCCATCACTGGTAAACCAAGACTTGCTCCTCCTAGACAAGATCACCAGTCTGGTGGACCCCTGAAATAAACAGGTTATGCAACAGAAGTAGGACAGTAGTCGAGAAAAACAGCAACACCCAAGAAGGGCAGACATCCGTGACCAGTATTAGTAAGAAACAGAGGTCCCCCATGAAATCATCCAAGGCTAACATCAACAGGGAAATAGGCAGGGATTTGAAAGATAACCACAAAGCCTTCTTTGGCTATGTCAAGGATCTAAGTGGTAACACACAGATTTGCACTGTGCCGGTGCAATATAGCACAAAATATACTTACCCTACTGATATCGCCAACATCCTTGCAGATACATTCAGTGCAGACTTCACCCCCTAAAGAGCCCATAACAATACCCGGAAAGTACAGTATCCCAGACATCAGAGACACACAGGTGGAAATGGCCCTCTCAGATGGCAAAACACAGCATCAGTGGAGGCAGATGGTGCCCCAGACTGCATCTTGCATACATTAGAAGACAAACTAACCCCCACCTAATTAAGCTTTTCAACCTCAGCCTCAACACAGGCTACATGCCCATACAATGTTGTATATCAACGATTATTCGACTCCACCAAGGTGGAAATATAACTGCTCATTGCAACTACCACCCCATAAGCCTGACTAGTCTGGTCTGTAAAGCTATGGAGCACATCCTCATGGCACTCATTGACAAAGACATTGGTAACCTCCAAACACTTGACCCAACCCAGGTCAGCTTGGTTGAGTGCAGATCATGCCTACTGAACCTGTTTGACATCTTACAGACAGTCACCAAGATGTTAGATGAGGGGAGAGTTGGTTCACACATACTACATGGACCTCGCCAAGGCTTTTGACACCATTCCCCACTCAGGTATTATTGATAACCTCACCTGCCTGTACATAAACCCATACATCACAGGCTTACACACAGAACCCACATGGTAAGACTAGCAACCTCCAGGTCCAGCTCTTAACCAGTCACAACTGGTGTCCCACAGGAATCGGTCCTGGGACCCCTACTGTTTGGCATATATTTCTCAGAGGTACAGGCAAACACAGGTGGACTATGGCAGACCATGTTTGGCAATGACTGCAAACTGGGAGCCATAATTGACAGTCCAGCTGACACAGACATCCTTCAAGGGGCCTCATAGAGACTGACACAGGGTGTCAATGTCATGGACTACAGCTAAGTGCCACAAATTGCATGGTCATTCCATTTTGGAAAACTAAACACCCACATATTAACATGTAAGTGACAGCCACTTTAATACAGATGAGGTAATAGGGTATCTGGGGAATATGGTAGATAATGATCTCTCCTTTGACAATCATATCTCCAAAGTAGTTAGCACATCCTTCTATGTAGGCCATCCGATTACTAAAGGGTTCGCATTTAGACATGCTGAGGTTATAGTGCCCCTTTACTCATCACTCATCAGTCCCATCATAGAGTATAATAACCCATTTGAGATGTACCTCAGAAGACACTTCCGACTGCTGGAAGGGCCACAAACATACCTCGCCAAGAGGATTACTGGCCTCAAACATATGTCCTATGCAGCCAGCCTGAATAAACTCCTGCTTTACTCAGTGGCATCTCGTTTACTCAGAGATGATCTCTGCTGGCCAACAAAGCCATGTCCAACTCAAGCTTAATGAATATGCTCCACCTATGGGAATCCATGTCACAGTGAGCCACACACTATAGTGAGCTAAACCTTGCCACAACAATAACTAGAAGATGCTGGAGGGACAGGTCCCTGTCACAGAAACTCCCCATGCTTTGAAACTACATCCCTAATAACATTATACAGAGCCCCTCACTAACACTCCTCATGAGAAACCTTGAAGAGGGATGGGGAACTGTAGATACACCCCATGGATCCTGCCATTGGCTCTGCTCCACAGAGGGACAGTTAATTAATCAATGGGGTGGCAAAAGCTGACACATCTTGGCTAGGCTTATGAATGCCCTCAGGCAGTTAGCCAAGTGCCTACCTATGAATATATACGTACAGTATCAACACATGCTGATAGCTTAATTTACTGTTCAGGTGTTGACTTACCTTGTGCCAATAGCAGTTGTGTGTGCAATAGTTGAGGGCTGCCTATGTTGGATGAACACAGTAGACTGCCTATACATGACATTTTACAGGTAGTCGTGTGTGTGCCATCCATTTTTACTGTGTGTGCATGTGGTGAAAGGTGTCAGTCCCTAGGTGCCTACACTGTCAGTGTGCGTGCTATACGTTTCCTCCTTGCCAAGGCATGGGCATACTGGGCATGCCTCCGTCTGCCTACTGGGGCTGGCTCAGGGTGTTCATGGTCTGAGTACCTCTGTGCCTGTGGGGTCCTTGGCAATGGTGGTGGGCTGTGAGGGCCTTCACCATTCTGTCCCTGCTGCATCTGTTTCCACAGGATCATATTGTGTAGCATGACACATACTAGGAAGATGTGGGCACACGTGCCTGGAGAGTACTGCAAGGCTCCACCAGATATGTCCAAGCAATGGAACCGTGATTTAAGCATCCCAAACACACACTCTATGATGATTCTGGTTTGTGCGTGTGCCTCATTATGGCATTCTTGCATGGGTGTGTGTACATTTCTGATGGGAGTCATCATCCATGGTTCCAGTGCATAGCCAGCATCCCCCACCAGGTGGCCATATGGGATGTCCCCCCTGGCAAATACCTGATACAGCTGTGAGGCATGCCAGATGTGAGAATTGTGATAGCTTCCAGGGCTGCCAGCACACACATCCATGATAATGTCCTGGGCATTGCACATGACCTGGCAGTTGATGGAGGGGTATCCCTTGCGGTTTATGTAGCGCCTACCCTGCTCACCGGGTAGTGACTTGATGTGTATGTGCGTGCAGTCTATTGCACCCAGTACCTCTGGGTATTCTGTCACATGGTGGAAGAGACGCATATTGCTGGCCAACCCCTCCTGCATTCGGGGGAAGTATATGTGCTCATTGGCATGTGATAACATGGCATCCAGGAACTGGTGAAGTACCCTGGATGCTGATGCCTGTGAGATCCCCATGATATCCCCAGTTGGCCTTTGAAAGGTACCTGTAGCTAGTATTCTCAGGCTTACACATACCTTTGTATTCACTGAGATGAGTTCCCCTCTGTTTTCTTTGGCTCTGAGGTGTGGCTGCCACAGCTCCACAAGTTGCTGTAGGGTGTCCCTGTTCACCCTGTAACACTCTACTATCTCCAGATCATGTAGCCCCTGGTAGGTTACCCTGGGTCTGAACACTCTTCGCCTCCTTTTCTGGTCCCTGGGGTGGTTGTGAGCATCATCCTCCACACCACCTTCAGTCTCCAACACATGCTGGTGGATCAAAGCTATGGCAGCCCCTGACATGTACATATTAAAAGTTCCCTGTCTGTATACACCAATGGTGCAGAGTGCATGGGAATACACAAGGGTGTGTGTGAGGTGCTTTCACACTTTATACTTTTGTGCTATGTATGCTGTTGATGTCATTGGGTGTGTATGAGCAATTCCAGCTGCAGGGTATCTTAATTATGGGCTTTACAGTGAGTACTGCAAGTATGGTACCTTTAGTGTGGAGTTATGCTTGACTGCCTTGATTAATCTGTTGCCCTTTAATTCACTTTTATACCAGGATCCCCTCCCATTATCAGCATGCCTCCACCTGCCGTCCTTCTTGTTTTGTACTTTCCCTACGCAGTCATGTGTTGCAAAATGTGTCTTGTAGCTGATATAATGCAAATCTGCTTTGTTCTGCTGTGACACTTTACTGTTTTCTTTGCAGTGCAGCCCCTCCCCTTTCCTGTTCTGCAGGTAGATGCTTGCAGCCTTGTTAGCTGTTGTCAATGGCCCACTGTCGGTTCCTAGGTGTTAATTAGTCATTTGTACTCCAATTTCCCTGCTGCAGCATTTCCTTATTCTTTTCCTATATTCTTCCTGTTTCAGCTCCGGTGAGCGCCGCGCAAGCCCATTTACCAAATTTAAGCGCGTTTTAATCTCCGTTCACATGCATACTCGGTTACCTTGTGTGCTCTCAGCTAAGCAAAGCTATAGCCAGTTTGACACACCCCTTTCCTGCAGCTTTGCTTAGCTACGGGACACCGGATTAGCAATGCTTCAATCTGCTTACAGCAAAGGTGACACACCCCTCTCTTGATGTCATTTCTATCTCAAGGGCACACCTTCATGTTATAACGCTACACTGTGAGGTAAATCCTTACACCAGTGGGGAATCTGTGATTCACTATTACTCCTCTCATTTGCATGGCATTGCCTACTAATTCCTAGCTACCACACAAAACACTGTCACAGCCCCTTAGCAACCCTTGCATCATGATGTGGTGTAACATGCCTGCCATTGACTATTATGGGAAATCATGATATGTGTTACATTGCAGTTTTATTCTATATTTTTATATTTTTCTTGTGATCCAGTTTGCGCGCTGCTGCCCTGCGCTTAAACTTCGCGATAGTGTGAAAAATGAAATTAAATGTTCTTTTTATATTTTGTACATTTTTTATGCCAATGGCTATATATGTAGCCATTGGCATATATTAACGATATAATACCTGTGTATGGCCGGCTGTCATGGCTCCGATTTTATGTTTGCAAAAATGTAAACCGTTTTTACGGTTTACATTTCTGCATGTTTACACTACGCCTGCACCACTTCCTGGATCGCTAAATACCTTCATTTGCATGCTAAACTGCTGCAACTGGGGTAATTAGCATACACGGGTCAGGAGCTGTGTGGACATAGCGTATGCAGGTAGTGCATGTGGAAACAGCTCGTACCTGGATCGCTCGCCAGCCATATTCGGTGTGGAATGCAGACGCTACTCCTGCACCTGGCACAAGCTTCATGAATCCCGGGGAATATCTCTAAACTTAAAGCTTTTTTACTTTATAATATGTATATAAAGAATGGTTAACTCAAACATACATTTCAACACCCATTGCCTTATTTAACATGTTTATGGAGTCAAAGACATCTGAATAGGAGACAGATGTAAAGAACTTAGTGAGTAGGAAATTTTGGATACCTGTCTAAACATCAAACTTTCACAACACTGTACATTATAACATCAGCCTGGGAACATTGAAAACCCAGAACACTGAAACTTAAACAAGAAAAAAACAAAACCTGCTATCTGATATTGTCAGTTTTCATTTCCTCAACATGTGGGTTCAGATCTGATCCTCGGACCTGACTCAACCACTTTTTGCAGCTCATGGGTACTGCAATCTCTCAAGCTCCTCCCTTAGCCATAAAGCTATAGTGCCCCTCCATACCTCAGATCTCATTTGCTGTCTTTGCATACAGACATGGTCATTGCTAGCTCTTGAGCATTACTGAAATAATTTTTCTTCTCTTTTGGCTATCTTTAAAGTTCTTTTTATTTTAGCAAATTTTACCTCCCTTATCCTATGCTTCTTCAGCATAACTTTGTTACCATTGTTGTTTTTTTTTCACATTCTTTCTCTTTTACCTTTATTTCTAAAAATGGCTGAAATGGCTGAAAAATCTTTGGATTTCAAGAAATGCAGAGTGTGGGCATAAGATCCCTCTGTCTGATGCCCACAACTCATGTGTGTATTATTTAGGCCCTGTGTACTTGAAGGTGTCCTGCAACATCTGCAAAGCCTATAAACCCAGGGCGTTGATTGATCATAAAACAAATTGACATTGAAATGTCTTTTTTCAACATCTTTTCCTGAGTCACTAGCTGGAGCTCAACTCTCCAAGGAAGACAAAAAAAGACTCCAGAAAGTGCCAACCAGATCCTTCTGATCCTTCCATTCCTTCTTCTGATCTGACCAAGTAGCCAAGCTGAAATATCTTGAAACGGTCAAACTTGAAAACTAAATCTTCAGATCTGACAGTTTCAGATACAAAATCTGCCTCATTGGATCAGGCTCATTCAGAGTAGAAACAGCTCCTCCGGACCTGGTATTCATCTTGTCTGTACCCTGTCCCTTCTTGGCTACCATCCCCCTTTTTAGAGGGACACTGTCAATCTAGGTCCCCTTCAGGGGCCTTTTCTTCCTGTTCTTCCACAAGTCTTATGGAGGCAGATGTGGATAGAATGATGAGAAAGTTTCTCTCTGCACAGATTCAGACGGGAGTTCTCCCAGCTCCTACCCCTTTTGGTCCGGAGACCTTTACAAGTATTACTGCAGCCATCTTGACTTCTTTTTTGATCTGTCATTTGGCTTTGAAGCCATTGGATCTGAGTTTTTTGGGACCATCTGTATCAGATCCCAAGATTGTCATATCTTTAACTCCAGTACCTTCTCTGAGTGGACCAGCTCCGAGCATGTCAGATCTGGATGATTCTCAGAGCCGAAGCATCACTGTCGGATCTGAGGTGTTATAGTCCACTCTGAAGCTGTTGGAGCTGTCTCTGCCCCACAATGCCTTGGCAGTGGGCAGCTTGGCTCCAACTTCTGCCTCGGGTGAACTGCCTTTGGTTTAGAGGGAGCTGATGGTCTGGAAGCATGTCTTCTCGGCACCATTGGTTTCCTTCTTCCTGGGGCATTCTGCTTTTGAGGTGGTAGAGAGAGTATTCTCTTCTAGAGGACAAATGACCCCCCTGGATCTTCCTTCTGGATCCCATATGTCTTTGTTCCTTCAGCCTCAAGTCTCCAGGCTACCCAGCAGGGTATACTTATATCTTTCGATACTTCTCCAAAGCATCCCACCAAAGGCATCCCTAGGAAGAGAAAGTGCAAGAGGAAGCACTTAGACTCCTCTCAGGAGTTGGTCACAGAAGATACCGATTTCGATGAAGAGTAAGTGTCCCCAAGATCACTACCTGATGGCATCTTCTTTTGGATATCTTTATAGCAAAGGGGTGGTTGGTCTACTGATAACCCTTCCCAAGAAGAACTGGCATTCCTGGGGGCATTTGATTTTGGACCATCTGCTTCCTGGGTGACTCCACCCATCAATGAGCACATTGATTTGATATTTCAGTGGGCATAGAAGGAACCTGATTCTGTTGAGCCAGTCCCTACAAGTCCAGATAGGATCCTGGCACCACCAAAGGGAAGAGAGGTCTGGAAGAAAGAAGTACCAGTAGATGCCATGGTCATAATGGTGACCACAAAGAAAGAACATGCAGAGGAGAGTTTTTCTGTTCAGCCCCTAACAGGGAGTCTAAGGTGTTGGACAGATTTGGGAAGTGTGTTTATGCTTCAGCAACGTTTGCATTTAGGTTGCTGAAATATTTAGTGGACCTCACCAGACTTCAGAGGGACTTGATTAAAGAATTCTCCAAATCTTTCTCAAGAGCAATAACTGCCAAGGCACAGAATTCCTTTTCCTCACAGTTGGCTGCCTTACAGTCCATCTCAAATTCTTGCATGAGGCTCATTTCACATGCAGCTGAAGGTACCTCAAGGGCAGCAGGTTTAGCCATTTTCATTAGGAGATATGCTTGGGTGCATTTTTGTGATTTCATGGAACCCTTCAAGTCTTCCTTCGTCATTGCTGTTTTTGACAGAAGATTGTTGTTTGGGTCCAAAGTGAAGGATACATTATCCAGATGTGAACAAGATGGTAAGACCCTGTATGCAGTGGGTGGACATTTTCTGACCTCTCAGAGAACCTTCTCTAGGAATATATGAGGTGGTGTGGTTCAAAATATCCCATGGTCCTTTCCATGTTACACGTGGCTACAGTTCCTCCAGGGGCAGATGGGGGAATTCCATTGGAAGATGCAGCCCACATGTCAGAGGAGGCACACAGAATCAAAGATCAAGGGATTTCTTCTCTGACAGATCCTACTAGTGCTCCTGAAAGGAAACCCAATTGCCCACCTCTGGTGACAGTCAGGGTTTGCTTATCCCTGCACCAGAGAGCCTGCCCAAACATCACAACAGATACCAGGGTGCAGAGGATTATTTCCAGAGGTTATGTAATCCCCTTTTCCTGCCCAACATTAAGATTAAACAAAATTCCCAATGTTCCACTGAGTCAGTGGAAAGAAGCAGCACAAGAAAAAAAAGCTGCTAGAAAAAAATAGTCATCCAAGAGGTCCCACAGACCAGAGAGAGTCCAGAACCTACTCAAGACTCTTTTTAGTCACAAAGAAAACAGGAGACTGGAGACTGATTTTCAATCTCAGCATTCTGAACAAATCAGTTCAGCACATGAAGTTCAGGATGGTCATGGTTCAGTACATTTTGCCATTTCTGCATTAGGATGACTGGATGTGCTTAGTAGATCTTCAGGATGCTTACTATTGCATAAACATAAACAGGCAGTCTAGAAGATATTTACACTTCCAGCTGAGATCCAGTCATTGCTAGTTTAGAGATATGCACTTTGACCTCACCACAGCCCCCAGAGTGTTCAATAAGTGCATGGCAGTAGTATAGCAGCTCACTTGAGACTGCATGGATCCCAAGTGTTTCCTTACCTGGACGACTGTCTCATAACTGTTCCGACCAGGGCATCTATTGATCAAAGCAAGAGATTATGTACTCCAGTTGTGCTCTCACCTAGGCATTACCATCATGCTCAACAAATCTCAGCTAGAACCAGCTCAAGTGCAGTTTAAAGTACAATAAGCTGACATTTCTAATTTTCTTATATGAGTTGACAATTCTACCTTAGCTTCCTCATGACTTTGTAAGGCATTTATAAAAGGAACCTTTTTACTGAGACCCCTCTCCCTTTAAAGATCCTACCCCACCAATAGATTTGAATTTAGTGTTACAATCCTGACTCAATTTCTATTTGAACTGGCTGTAAGGTGTGAATTAAAGTTTCTAACTTGGAAAACTATATTTTTGGTAATACTAACATTGGCTAGGGGAGTTTTAGAACTTAAAGTCTTATCTTCTAAACCTCCTCACTTAATTTTTCATAAAGATATGGTGTCCTTACGAACCAATCCATCCTTTCTTCTAGGGTGGTGTCAGGATCCAACATTAATCAGTCTTCCAGTTTTCTTTCCAAATTTCTAGAACAAGGGGGAATAAATTTTACACGTGTTGAATGTTCACAGAAAATTACATTTCTATCTGCATAGAACAAAAAAATTCAGGAAATCAGATCAATTATTTGTCTGTTTTTCATAATCAAGATGGTTAAAGACAGTTACCAAAGTAACTTTAGCTGACTAACTGCTTACATTTCCTTTGTTTACAACAAATTGGGTTTATCTTTGCCAAAAACCTTGAGGGCTCATTCAACCAGGTCCATGTCAACCTCTTCAGTATTTCTATCCAGAGTGTCCATAGATTATCCATAGACAAAATTTGTGCTGCAGCTACTTGGGCTAAACCTCATACTTTTATTACGCATTACAAAGTTGATCTGGTCTCTAGGGAAAGACAGCCTTCAGCTCAACAGTACTCAGGAATATCTTTTCTTTGAGTCCACCTGGGATTCAGGTAACTGGGGACTCTGTCCCACATGTTGAGGAAGAAATGAAAATTGACAACATTAGCTAAAGAAGTTATGTACTCATCATAAAGTTCCATCTGTGTTGTCCATTTTCATTCTTCCTCATCTTACGGGTTCAGATCCAATCCCTTGGATCCAACTCTGCCATTGCTAAAGCTTGTGGCAACCAGAAACTATCGAGCTTCTACCTTACCCACAATGCACCAACCCCAAGTACCACAGATCTTGTTTGCTGACTTTAGCAGAAAGAAATATTAGCAGTCATGTGGTAAAGAGACTATATCTGGATCACAATATCAGGAAGTGACGTCCCCTAACCATTTACTCTTTCATTAGTTTTCAAAGGATGGAGGTTAGAAGGTAAGGAGTTGAGGAAGACTGAAAATGGACAACACAGACAGAATAAGTCTTATGGTGAGTACTATTTAACTCTTTCATTAGTTCCCTTCAAAGGATGTCAATTGATT
>NC_056743.1:1457903845-1457933638 GCF_019279795.1 Protopterus annectens
ACACCTGAAGCTGGCACCTTTAAGTCCCTGCCTGTGCCATAAGTAAGAAGCTCAAGTGCATCATCCTGTTTGACCAACCTTGAGTTGTATTTATTTTAGATGTAGAACAAGACACCTCCACCTTTAGTCCCTGCCTGTGCCATAGTTGGTCTAACTGGGTGGAAAACATTGTAGCCCTGCACGTCTGGGGTAATCTCCATTTCTTTAAGCCATGTTTTGATAATTGCACTGTTGTCTCCATTCTCCAAGGTGAGGACAACGTGCAGAGAATGGTGTTTCTTGTTTTGACTCCTAGCATGGAGCAGTAATGCTTTAGATTCCCTTGAGTTAATTTTGCTATGTTGTAAGTTTTTTTTTTTCAATTTGGCATTGCCTAAAAAAGGCACCATGGGAAAGGGCAATGTTTTAGCTAGTATTCAAAACCCTAGAGGGGAGAAAGTCAGACTATCCTTGGCAAAACAATATGATCCATTGAACATATCCTCCAATGCCAACAAATATTGTACCTCCTTAGAATGACACCATAAGCTAAGCCTATTATTAAAGTCTATCATCTTCTATTCATACTGTAACATGATTATTGGTGTAGGTAGAATACTGTTCAGTGCTAGACTCATACCTTCTTGGGACACACAGTCTGAGAGCATCATAATGTCTCTCTTCATATAGTCCATGGAGGTATGTCCGAGGTCATTTACCCTCATATGAACTATGACTGAGTCACACTGGCACTTGTAGTCCAGTGATCTGAGTGCATGTGTGACTTGCTGGATCCTGTCTACTGATAGACAATCGATCATGATTTTCACCTTATTCTCACCGATGGATGAGGTATCAGTATTTTGTACAATGGAATTTATTAAGTCTAGAGTATTGAGTAATATGTTGGCTTACCTTATGGGCTTTGTAGTCAAGGTTCCAGGTGAGTTGCTGTAAGTGTAGTGCAGTGCATGTGTATGTGTGGTGTTGAGTATTGTTTCAGTAGAGTGCTTTTTAGTTTGCTGTGGATAACTGTTGCATATGGAATGTCTGGAAGGACTTTGAGGTTTAGAAGGATTGCATTTTAGTGCTTCAGCATATGTTTGTCTTTATGTCAGATATGCACTATGTGTGGTGGGTGTAGTGTGTACGTTACTGACAACTGGATTGTTATTTTGAGTGATTATATGTGAGACTTTTGCCTCCATTGACATTGTGCAAATATATCTCTCACAAACTGTATCATTTTCTATAAGGACTAGTTGGTTTTCAGTGAATATGAAATGACAGATACATTGTTTCAGGATGCCCACATCCACCACAGTGTGTGGAGGAATTGGGAAAGTGCTTATCCATGATTGATGGTCCTTTAGAGATGAAATACAATGGTGTTGTACAAGAGGTGATAAATAGTAAGCTACCTTGGTTGTTTTTAAGACTAGAAACAAGACCAGACTATGTAAGACTAAATTCATGTGGCAGTGCTCCTCAGCATGCAAACTCATTGGTCTTGTGAGACTGAGTTACTGGGTGCAGGTTCAGAGGTAGTTTTATAGGGAAAGTTTAGTTTCTAAGAGCCTTAATCTATACAAGGCACTGCTAATCACTGCTGTACAGCATGCAAATGTGTCACATTTATGAAGGCAATAAAGGCTGAGCAAACTGACTAAACAGCCCTCTAGCCAGTAAAACAACCTCCCTTTAAGTCTTTTTATGTGATTTCTAAATTTGGCCAACAAGGCTACCCCATACTGCCACTAGAAGAGTACATGTAGCCTGCTTAATGTATAATCCACACTGTAGTTAGTCAAACATGAAAAGCTAACAGAAACATATAATCAAACAACTAGCTACAACTGCTCTTATAAGGTGATTTTAAGGCAATTTCAATCCAATCAATCCAGCAGCGAGGTCAAAGAAAAGCAAATGGACTTTACAGTGTTAAAATTTAAAAAGTGAAATAAACAATTAAAAAAAAACAGAAGTACACTTAAAATAGTTAAGGAAAAAACATGTTAGTATATGCATAAAATTCTAGAGAAGGCACTGTTATACCGCCTTTCTCCAAATGCTGACTTATTGGATCCCAGACATTTCCAAGACACCTACCTTTTTACAGTCTATCATGCACATTTATAATTACCTTCTTCATTTATTCTCCATGTTTAGCTGTTAATATAATATCATCAGCCTAAAACATAAGAATATGATGTATCACTCCCATTTTTTGCACATATTTGCTTTTTTTCAATTTCTTCATGTAATCCTTTTATTACACTATTTAGAATTATTACAAAATTCTACTCATCAGGCATCTTTGTTTTATGCCTCTAGTCATCAAGATTTCTTCATTTAACCAACCATTTATTAAAACTCTAATATTAGCATTTTTATATACTGATTCACATTCTTTCACCATTCTTCTCTCTTATTTAACTAATGTATAGTGCAAAACGTGTATTCCCTTCCAATCCCTGAACAGTTTTCACTATCCAAGTTCCATATTACACTCCCTGATAATAACATTTTGTCTGCTCTCTTCTTTATTTAAAAGCCTAAAATTTTCCAATATTATCAAATCTACCTCATGTGCATTGCATCATATAATTCCCATTATCCTTATTACATTCTTTATACTGTTAACTTTAATAGATAAAAACCTAAGGTTATTTGCATCCTTCTCTGTAATTTACAATAAATTGTTTGTTTATTTTCTTATTTACTTTCATTTCTAATTCCTCAACATTTCTTCTTCTATCTTTAATTCTTTTCCTCATTGAACTTTTCTCTTTAACCATTTTCCAATTAATTTCTTCTCCATCACTAACTTATGTCCCACTTTCCTCCCCTTTTGTGTATTATCCATATTTCTTCCATTTTTGTTGTCCCTCTTGTTACAATTGTTCTTTTTCATTTGCATATTATGTATTTTTTTCTGTATCACTTTCTAAGTTTTTTTCCTTCTCATAATCCATCCATACAAACATGTCATGTGTGCTTACATTTATGACATGTTTTTTTTCACAATTTTTAGCATCATGGTCAGTTTCCCCCCATGGATAACATCACTTTTTTCACAACTATTTACAAAATGTCTCTCCTTCCTACAGAAGAAACATGTTCTTGGTTGTCCCCAGTATTTAACCATAACATTAGAACCGACAACATTAATCATGCTTGGAATATGTACAATTTTGACATTTTCCATTTCAAAATCACATTACAGTCCCAAGACCCTCTCCAAAGTTCTCTATTATTAATAACATGGAAATACCTTCTCTACTTCATTACAAATGTCAGTTAATAAGTACTTTTCTTAAGTCTCGCTTTCAGTTTCTGTCCAAAATTGTATGTTAACTTTTTTAGCACTTTGTACAATTTAATGAAGCAGCATATATCACTGGGTTAATTAACCCTAAACCTCCTTCTTTATTTAGATACAAAACTCCTATTTTTTTACTGGGTTTAATCTAGAACTCCATATAAATGAAATTTATAAAAGAACATTTATCATAATCATACACACATAATCAAAATATGCCCTTACTTATTAAAATCTACATTTTTTTTCTTTTTATACATTTTGCCCCTTGTCTAAATCAAAAGCCCTCATTCTTACTATGGGCAAAATCGATATATTCTCATTGATTCCTGGTTGACAGGTGGAATTTAACTTAATAATCCAAAATAATTCTTTAATTTCAATTTCAAGTTCCCACCACCCGCCCCTTGGATTTTGTGGCACTATTTCTAAAATTCTAAACTTAAATTTAGTGAAGTCCTGGTATACTAAAGTATGCTTATAAATGGAATTATTAATGTTTGCTATTGAAATAGCATATAAATGTTCAAAGATCCTTTCCCAAACTTTCTCTTGATTTTTGTTACATAAAAAACTTTCACAGGTTTCACAAACTGCAATGTATATCAAAACGTTGGTGTTACAATTACCTTTACTTAACATAACCAAATGTGGAGTTTCTTTTACATTAATGGAATCAACATCAAGAATAAAAGGACATTGTTTACTTGTTCCACACTTGGTTGTACCTTTCCAGGCCAAAGGGGTGGTCAACATAAGTATGTTTAAAGAAATATTTGAAATTCCTCCCAGTTGTATACACAAAATGAGGTCCCTTGCCTTGCACTCTCAAAATATCTGGGTTACCCTTAAAAATGATCCATTTTCTAGCAATGTCTCTAAGTTCTTTTGCACCAGATCCAAAGGGAATAACCATACTTCTGTTATAATTAAGGCCTACATCCCTACTTTTCTTAAAAAGTTCAGCCAAATTGTTATCTCCTAAAAGAGGTTTGTATGCAGTTCCCCATCCTAAAGAAACCTCTTCATTAATGTGCATCATCAAATGTAAAGGATAACCTCTGTTTCCAAACATTTCAACAATTTGGTTCATCTTGACTTTGAACTTCTTCAAATCAGAACACATCTTGGCTGCTCGACCTGTTGGCCCTAGTTGCTAGTTTTTCACATTGTTTCTTTAAATTTTGTGGTAGGGTTTAATTGAATGATTAGATTGTCTAATTAAAGTTTTATATAAATGATTCTAGTGTGCAAGGTCTTTTGTTCTGAAGATGCCCCAGCAATGTGTGGGGACAATAGCACTTAACATTATGAATAAAAACTTAAAACTTGTAAAGGAGAATTTTTTTTCTCAACTTACAATTTATTGGAGACCAGTAATGGCCCATTCTCAGTGTGGAACTTATGGTGTTTTTTGGCCCTTGGTGCCAGTTGTGTCAAATGCCTTATTAAGGTCTCCTATCATGATTTTGTTTTTTCTTTTCTGTTCGTAATACCATCCACAATTTCTCTAACTATCATTAATAATTCTTGACAACCCTTCCCCTTTATACTATATATATATATATATATATATATATATATATATATGTATATCTGTGTGTGTGTGTATGCTATTTTCCATAATATTTTCAATTTTAATTTCAAATCTCTTTTCTACTATTTCCTTAAAGATCTTGAAACTATTATTTTTCAGTACTATTTTTCTAGTTTTAGTGCCCTTCTATCTTCCTTCTTCCATATGAATTTAAGTATTCTATTACATAATTCTTTATACATAATTTTAACTATTCATTCAAAATCTTTAAAAAATAATTTTTTTCCAGTCCCTTAATTTGTTATACATTTCATACCATGTTCCTTCTAGGCCGGCAGCCAAATCTGTATTTACTTGCCCTAATACTTTAAAGCTCATTTAAAGAAATCATCTTTTCCAACTCTTTATTGTCTTTTTCTTTTGTTCACTATTTTTGCCTTCATGATTTTTTCATTACCTTCTTTTTTCTTTAAACATTTCTTGTACGTATTGTATATATTCATAATCCTTTCCTGAATTATTTTTTCTTTTTTCTTTTATATTTTTTATTTCTCTTATCATGCTACCATCTTCCTTTACTAGTCTGCTTAAGTAACTTGATACATCTTTTCTTTTTCCTTGTAAAAAATATCTTTGCTTATATTTTAGGTCTTGTACTTTTTCTTGATTTCTTTCATATAATTCATTTTCTTTGTCAAAGCATTTTCTAACATCATGGTCTTAATCTTCCATTGCATCACTTGATGTTCTTTTGTATTTTCATTCTCTACTTTTCTCACATCATATTGCCACTGTAAAAACATTTTTTTATTTTTCCTTAAACATCATCCACCATTCAGACCAGTTTTATAAAATGTTCTCATAGTAATATGATCTTTCAATAACTGTATTATTACTAATCTCTTTCCTTCTTCATTCCATACTTTCTTTTCAATTTTATTCCTTTGCCTATTTTTATATATTCCTCATTTTCTTATATCTGTAGCCATATTGTAAGATGATCAGAAAATCCTGATTCAATTACATACCCTTCTCCTATAACTAAACATTCTGATACTATATAATAATCTATTGCAGTTCTATACATACCCCTTTTGTAAGTCTATGAGTTTTTGTCCCTAAGTTTTAACTTAGCACATCTTATAACTTCTAATATGCTTCTTATATCATTCCTTTTCTTTCTACACTTGTCTCTTAAATCATAATTAAAGTCTCCTGTTATAATAATATTCATATTTGTCGCTACATAGTCTAAAATCTGATGAACTAAGTTTTCCTTTCTTTGCAGTTAGTATAAGCATACAATGTTATAATTCTACTGACTTGCACTTTCCATTTTAAATCTGCAGTGGTTAATCTTCCCATTTTTGTTAAAGTTACATCTAATATATTTACTGTATTTTTACAGAATATGGCCATTCCAGAACATGTCTATTTTCTCAAATTCCAGATTACCTTTTGTCCCCATAGCTTTTCTGTTTGTAATCTTTCTTCATTTGTTAAAAATCTAAATTACATCTAAATCACATGTATTATACCACTCTAAAATTCATATTCTCCTTACTATATTCTTAATACTATTTATATTTACAGAAAACACTCTAACATTTTAATTTTACCTTTCCTTAGATTCATGGTGTCACAAATTCATAGCTATTTACTGGGCTATCTTAATAGGCCATTCTAAGCCTGACCAATTCCATCCCAAAGGTGAGAATCAAACCCTGTACCTTGTGTCTGTGATTGAAACACCTTAACCATTATCAAAAACAAAAGGCGATCACGGAGAAACTGCTTGACACGAGCCTTTTAAGAGAAGTAAAAACTTTTAAAAACTTTTAATGTTAGCGCTTTTAAGAGAAGTAAAAACTTTTAAAAACTTTTAATGTTAGCGCTTTTGAATGGGCAAATACCCAAACTTCTTCAGACCAATCTTTTTGCCCATTCGAAAGCGCTAACATTAAAAGTTTTTAAAAGTTTTTATTTCTCTTAAAAGGCTTGTGTCAAGCAATTTCTCCGTGATCGCCTTTTGTTTTTGTTTTTGGTTTTCAGTTTGAGTTTTTGGTTTATGCATACCTTAACCATTATATCAAGCCCCAATTTTTAGCTGTATATATTCTTTTTCATCAATTTCCTTTATCTTTTCTTTTGTACTTATCCCTTTAATTTTTCTTTTTCTGTCTTTTACCATTTACCCAACATAATTCTTTTTCCCTTTTACTACCTCCCAATTTATGTTTTCGTCATCACTTATTTCAGTCTTCTTCTATGCCATCTTTATTATTTTTTCTCCTCAAAATGTTCTTCTACTACTTCTAATAGTTCTTCTCTTTGCTCATTTTCTTCTCTTCTTTTTCTCTTTTCTTACTTTTATTTTCAATTTTGCAATCCATCCATAAATGTCTAATTTCATTACATTTATAACATTTCAATTCAGAATTTTTTGTATAGTGTCCCATTTCCTCAGAAATATAAAATGTTCTTTTGTCTTTTCAAAAAAAAAAAAAAACAATGTTTGGGGTTGCCCCCAGTATGTTACAATGCCTATATTCCCCTCAACATTTATCATACTTGGTATATGTATATTTTTTTTCTTTCTGTTGTTAACACACTATTACAATCCCAGCCATACCTCTCAACCTGGAAACATAAAAAATCTGGACAAGGCCCATGAAAAATAGGTACAAATCTGTACGCTGATTAACATACCATTTGCATACATAATTATGTAACCCCGCCCACTCCAGTGGAATTGTGGGAGACCAACTTTCAAATGCAAACTGAAGAACAGACAACCAAAATACAGCACCAGAGACCCCCTGCAGCCATTCCAGTGTCCCATTACCTGTCTATTTCACCCCATTTACCATAAACACTAATGTGTACATACTGCTGTAGTAATACAATGATTTGGATTTTATTTTTACATTTTACAGCCCAATGCACAAACACCAATAGCCATCTGCTAAACAAAGCAACACTGTCTCACAATGAAAATAGACTTGGCATTAAAACTTCTCTGCCCTTAAAACTCACATTCATTGAAACAACATTGAAACCCACACCACAATCAAAGAAAATACATTTGGCCAGTGGTGGATAAAGATTACCTTTGGGCTGTTTTCAAATCATTAGCCCCTTACATTTAGATCAGAGATGGTTTTCAGTATTCACAATGGTATACACTGCATACATGAGGCATTTCACTTCTTTTTGAACTTCAGTGGTGGAGTCAATGCATCTTACTTAGGCGGACACAGAATGCCATAAAAATGGAAGCAAAGTGGAAAATGTTCTGTCACTAGATTAGCTTTCAATGATGTAGAAAATATGCTGAAAGAAAAGGGTGCATGCAAGCTTGTAAATGGTGAGGAAACTTGCAAGAGAAGATGGTGGGGTATGACGGATAAAGAAAGTAAGTGACAGTTGGAGGCAGGCTGCAATATTTGTGAAGGAAAACTACTTGAGTATGAAAGTGCAGTGGCGGGAGTTCTGCAGAGACCCTCATGCAAAACTACCACTCTGTTATTGGCAAATATGTTTCCTTAGGTCATCTTGTGATGAAAGATGTTATGTCAGCAGAAAATAGCCCATGTTTCATTTTTACATGCAAGATCAGCATCTTTTACACACAAAAACTACGATTCAAATGTTTTTAAAGGTTATCACATCACATGCAAAAGGGTTTTAAAAAACTGAAAGCTGGACCATTTTGCAAGGCTTAATAGAATAGAATGCACCCCCCCTAACAACAGAATACAATTAGTGGCTTCTCAAGACAAACTTAAGAGCTTTGCAAGCTTCACCTTGACATATGACATACAGATAGAAGAAATGCAAAAATACACAATGCGACTTTGTTATAAACTTTCATAATGTTCACATTAAACATTAATATTACCTGGCACCTGAACTCACAGAGAAAAAAAGTGTGATATAAGCAAAGCACAGACTTGGCGGTTGTGTCACCTAAAGGCAGTATGCTTTATATACATAAAACCCTGCAACATCCAACGTTGCTTCTACAGTGAGAATGCATATCATCTATACTTTCCTGAAAATATACACCTTACTCATGTTTCTCCATCTCAAAATCAGTGCGAGTCAACAACATCTTCCCAGCAAGTGCAAATTACATAAAGTGCACAGTCAGTGCATCTCGCCTGGTAAACAACACGTTTTCTCATTTTACAAATCTGTCCCATAAGACTCAGAGGATTCCAAGGATCCTAGTGACTAAGTTATCACCAGCCACTCAGAAGTCCCTTGTCAATTATGTCACTCCACTACCAATGTCGCATTCTGGGTGAGGGTACAGGGGGAATTGTCCACTGCAAAAAAGGTTTTAAGGAGAAGAACAATTTTCTAGATTCATTCTTTTCCTGTGTATTTTTTTTCAGATTGTCGTCCCTCAGCATTTCAAGTGAGGACATTTCAATAGGGAGCAGTTTTTTTCTATCTAAGAATATTTGCACAATTATATTTTCCTGCTTATTCTTGAATTCAGGCACTCCTTTACTAGAATACACTGAAACGAGTTGGCCTTTAGTCTCTCATATTTTCACATAATACATTTTTTGTGGAAATTTAAGTCTGGTGTTAAACTGAAGTCATGTGATTGGCTGCTGTGGAATATTTTGTAATTTGGTACAGAAAAATGGATTTTGTAATGGTCAGACATTGATCATCACTGAAAGAAAATGGTTTATAAATGTAAGAATTTTTTTAAGATCTAGGATAATTATTTAAATAATACTTATTCAAACAATGACCCATCTGAAATCTCAGTTTTGCAAACTACCATTATTTTCTATTCCTCTCCTCCTGTCAACTCAGCACCTCTGAGTATACCAAATTTGAATTTGCTAAGAAATGGGGTAGATTGAATATATAGGGAATATTTCAGAGTTTGGAGAAGCTTTCTCTGCTGGTCATCACTTCAAAACTGTCAACAGTCCTGCAGTACTGGGATTTTTTTTTTCAGGGAAGTATAACCAACAATGATTTTCATTTTAAGAGTTGCTATGTTT
The DNA here is from genome assembly GCF_019279795.1 of Protopterus annectens. Lineage (NCBI taxonomy): Eukaryota > Metazoa > Chordata > Ceratodontiformes > Protopteridae > Protopterus > Protopterus annectens. The sequence goes on from NC_056743.1 coordinate 1,457,913,714, forward strand.
TTTTTTTTTTTTTCTATTTTTGTGGTTCTATACCTGCTGACCATCAAGCCTCTCCGAGCTTGACATAAGCCAATTCATTCATCCATGGCAGGGGAGGAGATTCCTCAGAATCACACAAGTAATAATTGTATTGATGGTCATAATTCGGGCAACCACTATGGTTTCTTGTCTATATCCTGACAATGAAGACATTTGAATGAGAAACTTTACCCCATCCCACCCTCAGGCAGGGGACTGAGCTATCTGCATCACCACAACCTCTATGCAGCTGAATAAATATTTGTACTCACTAATGAGTATTACCATGATAAATTTGCCTCAGTGGCTGAAAGTCCACTACACTATACACAATGCTTCCTCTCCCGTGATTGATTTAGGCACTATATATCCTTTTCTACTCTACACCCTCACTAGGATAAGCATGTCCATCCTCATACACCAGCTCTGTTAAGTACCTGTGCAGCTACTCAAACTCTGGTCACATAGGAAATAGTTAAAACTTTCTTCAACTGTGACATGGAAGCTGACTTTTCTACTTCTCATTAAAGCATAACATTTCAATGTTTCTATTAAAAAAAATCATGTAGACATCATTTTAAGCTGATTTCATCCTCATGTTCCAAATTAATGATTAATATTATTAATTTTGGATGTATTGTTCTTGGTTTTAAAATTTGATGTAAAGAAAACATATTCACGTTATAGTTTTACATACATACATGCATGTATGCATGTAGACATAAATATAAAAACAAGCAAATAAATTAAGAAACAGACCCATAATTATTGTGTGTCTCATTTTCCTGAAATCCATTTGTATATATTCATATTCCTTGAAATTCTTAGTCACATGGGTCATGTTACCCTTGTCATTTCTACTAGGCTATGAGCTTATTATTTTATTGCTTATTTACAAAAGATTCTGATTCATTCTCTGAACTATAATAGTTACTACATAAAGGACACCTTCATCTGATTATATTTTCTTCTAGAGCTACCTGCCTCTAAATCATCACCACAACTTGACATTTGAAGAATAATTTCCTTTAATGTACTATTAATATATGTATATATCATTTAATATTTATCTCTGGTATTAAACAGTTGCACACTTTTATAATGCATATAAAAATAAATATTTTTTGTGCAACTTAATGACTTGTTAAATGAAAATATTGAGACTATCTATGCTGTAAAAAATATGCTTATTACTTATTGAAAGCAGAACTGAAAGACACTGCATTTTCTTTTTTTTTTCAAATATAATGCTTTATTTCTTTTGGAAAGCATAAAGGCAAAGGAAAAAATAAAACATTACATACAATAGCAAATTAAGAAACATTCCATATAGAAGATAAAAATGACAGAGTACAGATAATATAATACATCTTGCTTGTATAATCGTATGTTAATACAATGCTTTAAAATAGGAACCGGTTTGCACACTTATGAAAGCATTTTTGTTACAACACTATTATTTACACATATTTACATCATAACATCACCATGAGTACATTCATTCAGTAATTAAAAGAAACAAGAAAGGAGAGACATTTTAATATTATTTAAGCCTTGATTAACTTTTTCTTTATAAGATAGACTCTTCAAAATTATTTCAGCCATAGTAATAATCTGCTCATTCATATATATATATATATATAATTTGCATTTTTGTATTGATTATAACTTTAATTTTCCTAAGTCCAGTATCATGTTTTTTTTCTGTAACTTTAGCATTTTCCTAATGGCTTCAGTCATGTATCAAAATGCAGCATTGTCGTCGTTTCAGCCAGAGCATTACACAGCTAGATTCCTTACCTTCTAAATAAACCAGCGAGCCCAGCCTTCTCATAAAATCATCATAGCGATAATACATATCCTTTCCGCGAGCCTTCTAAATAACTCCTTGCCATTCCCGCTCACAAAACATTCAAACTAGAGCTGGAAATATGTGCGCGTGCTAAATTCCGACAGGCTGTTAGCCCTGACGGAGCTGACGTCATCGCGCACGCGATGACGTCAGCTCACAAAGCGCGAAAAATAAAAACACAAGGAAAAAAATCAGAAATGAAGGGGTGCCACTCGGGAATCGTGGCACCCCATTATTTGGACCCCAAAACTCGGTAAAACCTGAGTAATTCAGGACAGTTGGGAGGTATGATCCCAGCCACCAGTCCATAAACTTCTTTTGTCATAAATGTTTGCAATGTCCAGTACTTTTTACATAAAGCTTTCAAAAGTCCTTCAATGTCAGTACCTCTGTTTGAAACTGTACACAAATCTTTTTTGTTTCCCTGTTAAATGCTTTTATCACATTAAGACTCCATGGGTAACAGTCTTTGGGGGGAATTTAATAAAGCCTACATATTTTTTTTTTCCATATAGGCATTGTGGCGTGCTGCTAACATGTGTCTGAACAGTTTTAGATTCACTAAGTGCTATGGAACGGTGCACACAAACACGCAAACACAGAAATTTCCATGGCATGCAAATCACCTCATAATCAGGTGAATCTCATACAAATGAAGCAGGTAGAATGATCCAGCAAGTCATTATGAAGCTCTGCAGACCCCGTGTGAGTGTCCATAGCGTACATGAAAACTTTCTGTGTACAGGACCTTAGATTGACAAAAGGGGTTGCAAAAATGTAGTGAGATGGACAGAAATAGCACACCACATACAGATATGAGTGAAACTATCCCTTGTGTTCTAGACAAATTAAAAGAAATTACTTAAATTACATTTTGTTTAATAATCTGGGCATGTTTGTGAACTGTGGCATGTTGTGCAAACATGATCTATAAAAATGAAAATAAAATAATAGGAAAAAACAAATTTAATATTATGTGACACAAATGCATTATAGAACCCTATGTGGAGTATCTGCAATGGTGTATTGGTGCTGCTGTGAACATGGTAGGGCTTAGAACCATGCAGTTTCCAGGGTGTGAGCATGAACCCCCTATGCAAATGAGCTGGAGTTACTGAATATCACAAAGGGGTAATCATGATCGCATATTCCTTTCATGTAGACAGAGAACCATGACTATGTTTACATAAAGGTAGCTGACAGCAGGAGTGTGTGTCCAGTGATTTCTATGTGTATTGCAGCTTGTTTGTTACGTGCTCCACTGTGCTGAGCATATCTCAGAAGGGGGGTGCTGTCACTTCTAGGCTTTGCTTAGCTAAATGGAGCATGTTTGCATGGCACCCCATAGCACTCAGCATACCTGTGAAGGGATGTGTATGCACTCTTCTCTAAGCAGTGTTTAACTGAGTGAAGCATGTTTGCACCGTGTGCCACCATGCTGAGCATGGAAGTCTGGGGAGGGTGCATACTGACTGCTGAACTTTGTTTATCTGTGAGCCGCGCGTTTGTGTGGACTTGCCAAAGTGCTGAGTGCCTGTAAAAGCCAGAGACAAATGAATTACTGTTGACCTCTCTTTAACTTAAACTAGGGCCATTAAATTATGTTAATGATATCTTAGACCAGTTGTCTGCATCATAGGTAGCCAATCACAGAGGCAGCACCTACAGCAGAGCACTATAAAGCATACATATGCACAACAATCAGATTTGTCCCCAGTCTCTGCACCACTGGAGTACAGACTTGGAAATTTTAACTAAGAGAATGCTAGGGGCTGCTGCAGTTCTGCTACATGTGTATGTGCAAGATGCTGAAGTCAGTGCTACTGCTGACAATAGTCCTAGACAGAGAAAGAGAACTGGCTGAGGGTAACCTTTCAGGTGCTACATGAGCTGGAGATTGTAGAGCACTACAGGGTGGATGTGGATGTACTATAAGAAGTCATTGAGCTCTGCCACCCTCAACTTAGACCCAGAGCCAACCGAGGGGAACCAAATCACAATCAGAAACAAACGTATGTGTAGCACTTTGGACACTAGCTACAGGGATATTTCAAAGACCAACTGGGAACATGTTGGGGGGTCTTACAGGCATCTTCTTCCATCATCATCTATCATCAATGTGTGTGTTGACAGCCCTGGCAGTTATCATGACTCCCATATCTGGCACACATCACAGATATACCAGCTGTTTGCCAGGGGAAACATCACACACAGCCATTTACTGGGGAAGCTGGCTATGCAATGGACCACCCCCACCAAAGAATGCCATAATGAGGCACATGCACAAATGAGGGACATCATAGAGAGTGTGTTTGGGCTGCTGAAGTCACAGTTTCAATGCCTCGATATATCTGGTGGAGCCCTGCAGTACTCTCCAGCCACATGTGCAAATATGCTCACAGTATGTGCAATGCTACACAATATGATCCTGTGGAAATAGCTGCAGCAGGATCAGCAAAGGGAAGGGATACACAGCCTCCCATCAGTGCCTACATCAACACAGCCACACTCACAGGAGGGCTCAGAGGAGGAACTCCCTGATGAGGTCCATGTAGGCAGACATAGGCATGCCTAGTACACCTGGTTTTGGCTAAGAGACAATTCATAGCACATTCACAGACAACCTAGGAACTTGGGGAATGACACCTTACTCCTACTCACATACATATAGTAAAATTGTTGATCCCAGACAACCCACATAACCTAAACCTATCCATGTATTGGCTCTGTACTGCCTGCATCACACAGAGTCAGCCCTGTACTACTGTCTTGTCAACTGCTGCATACCCAAGATTAGTCTCCACCCTACACACTACTTGTAAGGATTACTGCAATACGCTATTGCATGTATGGATCTGCTGCAGTTATGCAAGGATATTAGTGGGCTATGTGGACAGAAGTCACATCTACATGGGACTACAGGTGCCTAGTCCAATAGTATGTGTTCCCTAATAATCACTAGGCTTTGTTTGGAATATCCACTACATCAGTCAAGGGAGATGTTAAACAGTAAGGGCTCATGATAAGTGGACTACTGTCTATCCCAGCAGATCATGTGCTGCTGTTCCCCCATCCCCAACACAGCTGTGATCCCATATAACTCTAGTAATAGTAACTCAGCAATGGTATATCAGCAGACCAGGCAACCTCAGGTCTGAAACATAGAATTTGATCACACACTGTAAGTCACACGTTAAGCAGGAATTACAACATATATATTTATGCTGTTGAGTGTGTGAAGAATGACGCCACTGTTTCTGGCAGCCTGTCTGGCTCCATGGACTATGGGACTTAACATGGGTGATGGGGTTGATACTTATAATCCCGAAGAAGGAAATTCTTTTGCATATGAGGTTTGACTATTTGGTCTTTTCACAGACTGTCAGTCTGTGTGTGTTGTAACATTATGAACCTCAGTCACATATTAAGCACAGCACACAGGTAGGGAATGCCGTGCACATGTTGAGTGATGAGCAGTACTGTAGAAACATGGTCAGTTGTCAATCTGTAGCACACCCCTCTATGCCTTACTGCAAGAAATCTGTTCACAGCTTGGCAAAATGGGAACAAAGGTCCACAAATATGGGCATATGTTAAATACTGCTCTCATAAACATAAACAGTTGCTAGGGTTTGTGTCAGCAGACATTTTCCTGAAGGATATAAGGGCAGACACACAAATGTATGTCACTATTTAGTGACAGCAATCCTAAGTTCATCCAAGTGATTTGCCAGAAAACCACTAGCTTTATGAGGAACCAACCAAAAGTATGAGCTAAAACTGTGAACATTCTGTGAAACTCTGGGCATTTGAGAGGTACACTCTGTAACACACAAAATCCCGGACTGGAGTACAGGCAGGTGTGGCCTGGAGTCACTTTATAAGTATTGACACTCAGACTGGGCATACCAAAACACAGGTAAAATGATTGCAATCCTGTTGCCCTGTCATCAGACTGACCTGCTATGTATAGATATGTCTATAAATACAGACATACACATATACGTCTGTCACTATTCCTCTCTCACATACATAGTATATCTATTGCTATGTATTGTCAAATGGATATATACCAATATATGTTGTTGTGTCTTTCAGCTTTTTCCGGTTAGGGGTCGCCACAGCGGAACTCCAGTCTGATAATGATTTGCAGTAGATTTTTCTGTGCTGAGTTGCCAGCCCTGACGCACAATCTTCAATGAAGGTACACCCATTCACGCATGTCTCCACACAGAAGACGCTCTAGCTGAGAATCGAACAAGACAACGTCTTACTGTAAGATGACAATGCTACCGCAGCACCACCACTGCGGTGGATATATATATATATATATATATATATATATATATATATATATATATATATATATATATATATATACACTGTATATATATATATATATATATATATATATATATATATATATATATATATATGTATGGCATATTGACACGTAGACTCTCCCCGTATATCTACATAACACATATACATATCATACACACACACACACACAAACGCCCACACACACACACACACACACACACACACACACACACACACACACACACACACACACACACACAAACACAAACAGCTACAGTTAAATATACATTCCTCTTACTTACATATGTGTGTGAATGTCTGTATTGCCCTACATACCCTAATACTGCTGAGTATGACACATCCATACTGTTGGTCAAAGGATCAAAATTAAATATGCAGCAGTATATAATCCAATTACTGACAGACCTCTGTGTCTACTGGATGTCATCACGTAGACAGACACAGGTAAGCAGGTGGTGTAATGTATGACGTTGCCAAACTCCACACGAAAGTCTCTGCCTATGAGAGCCAAAATGCTCCAACAATATATACTAGTAAAAATAGGCTCAAGGAACACTGTCACATGATGTAACAAAGTAAAAGAGGGTTTATTATTACAAACAGATATATAGGTTCATAGGTTTATAGGTAGGTACTGGGCTATCTGCCCAAAGGCATATATTAGCCCAGCCAAGTTGTGCGGTATTCACCGCCCCTTTGGTTAGTTCCCTAGGCCCTTGATCTAGCAGCTAGTACCCTTGGCCCCTGTCTAGTAGAGCTGTTGGTATGATCCCTGGTGTAAAATTTGTTACCCATCCACTCGTCAAGGTTCCTCTTGAAGAGTGATAGTGAGGGACTCTGTCTTATGTAGATCGGGACCTTGTTCCATAGCAAGGGAAGTCTTTGCAAAGGGAATCTATCCCTCCAGCATGTTATATTCATTGTTGTGCTGAGGTTTATATCCCTAGAGCATGTAGCTCAAGTAGATTTGGTTTTTCTAAGATGGAGCATGTTCAACAGTTCTGGGTTGTACATGGCTCTGTATGTTAGACAGAGATCGCCTCTGAGAAGGTGGTATGCAACAGAGAAAAGCTTTAGTTTTTTCAATCGTGCTGCATAGAGCAACTGTTTGAGGCCAGTAAATGCCTTAACTGTATCACCACATCTTCCATTCAATGTTGAATTTCCTCAGATATAAATCCCATCCTCCAGTATTCTATTTTAATACACTCCTTTAAAATGTCAGCCAATTAAATACTGCTTTCAGTTAAAACTTTAAAGCCTTAAAGCACCATTCCCATTGTTAAAACATCAGTTTTAAACAATAATTCAAAGGATATCTAATAAATGTCTATTTACACTGACAAATATATAAATATATATATATTTATATATACACACACACACACACACACACACACACACACACACACACACACATACATACCCTTATCTTACCTAAAATATTAACATAAATGAAAGATTACATATGTAGTAAAAGATTTAAATTACTAAAAGTCTTTTAAACCTAACTGTAAATATATGTGAAAAGACATGCCCCAGGATTTACTAATCTTCCATGTAAGGCTAGATTAGTCTTACACGGAAGTGCCAGTCTAAGAGTATGACGGCAGCGTGCCATGCATATTAATGAGGGTGCATTGCCTCAACTCTAAAGCTTACACGGGGTGTGTCAGACTGCCGAGCAGTCCAAAAATCCACGCCCCTGCAATGAAGAAACACTGCAATTTCAAGTTACATGAGTGAGTCCACTCACATGTGCACAATGCAACACTACACTCCCCCATATGTTAAACAACTGACAAAATTAAAAATAGAAAGATTTTTTTTTTTATTTCATCCGATATAGCTGCCCATATCTGCACGTGTTTGCGTGGGTTTGCCCATTGCTTAGCTACAGTTAGCAGCTTAGACACCAGAAGAGGATAATAAGAAAAATATATCTAAATTAAGCAAAATAGCAATAGTGTAGTAGTTAGAGCCTTCGCACAAAGAGGAGGCATTCCCGGTTTGAGTCCCACTACTGCACGTTACGTTTTCTGTTTAAAATCTGTATACAAAAATATTTCCTGATATTTTTTATGTATAAGTTTTGTAAAAAGCATTGAAAAGTTAAATGTAGTAGTGAACGAATGATATATATATATATATATATATATATATATATATATATATATATATATATATATATATATATATATATATATATATATATATATGAAGGTGAAATGGTTATGCATTCTGAGGCATGAGTACCCTATTTTAAGCAATATAAAGTACTGCTAAGCACATTTTACCAGTATTGAGCATATTTAAATCCAATTGCTCGTAGCTGCACACTGTGTTAAACAGCACAATGTCTTTGCATGAAGGTGTGCACCGCGCTAACCAGTGCAACAACAACGTATTTGCGCATAGCTGCTCACCGTGCTAACCATCAAAAGTCGGGCAACGTCGAGCAACGCCGAGCAACGTTGGGAAAAGTTGGGCAAAGCTGAGCAAAGTTGGTTAAACACGGCCACACCTCCTTTACTGTACCTTATCCAGTCAGGTCTGCCCAGTAGGAAAATAAAAAGCAGTGATAGGGATTGAACTCAGCATACTGTGCACTACAGTCTCAGTACTTAACCACTAAGCCATGACAGCATTTCATACGCATGCACTTTCAACAGACACATATCTATCAAAGGAATTTTAAACATTGCCAACATCAGCTAAGCAGACGTGCCTACAGCTGAGTTTTTCCAAAAGTGGACAATCACAAATAAGTGTGGGAAATGAGGCATATTTAAGCTCCACAGGTGGGAATACTTGCTATAACTGGTTGTAGCTTCCTTCTGCAGTCAGCATGGCTGGTGCTGGAGAAGGCACTCGATTTAGAGCGCAATGCTGGGGCATTGAGGAGTCCAAAGTAATGGTTTGGCTCCTTGTCCAAAATCATGAGGAAAGACTCCTGTGGGGCCAGTACCAGGGTACCCAATGTAAAACGGAGGCCTGGAACAGTCTTGCCCATGATCTCACCAGTGCTGCTGGTGTTCCTGGGACTGGTGAGCAGGTCAGGCACCATTATTCTGACCTAAAGCAATGTAGGGAGGATCCACTGGACCAGTGGATCCAGGAATCCCATGCGATGCCTAATGCCCCAGTACTGAGTAACTAGCCATTGTACTAGGTAGTTAAGAATTGCTATGCTTGTCTATACTATGGATAGGTATGTCTCAATATCACTGCATTTACTTCACAGCTGCAGGTGTCTGGGATATGAACCAGCACGCCCATGAAAATAGCCTGCAAAGGCTGCATCATCAGGCAGGTTAGTAATTATTCTGCATGTACTGTTATATAAAATAAATGAGAGAGCCTTCAAAACATGTTTTAACCCAACAAATAAAGGTGTAATAATCCTTTAATAAATGTATTAGTTCTGGAGTGCGTCTGTGTCATTTTCATTGATATGTTGTTGTACTGTTGCATTCTACAAATAGTAATGTTGTATTAAGCGGAGTCAACCCACACTTGGGTAGGCCCATATAACGTGGATGAAGGGAGTGCCAGTAGCTTTTATGCATATTTACAGCCCTCAACTGTTGGTTCATGCCCAGCATATACAGGTTAATCTGGCACATGAGTAGCTTGCTATTGTGTTCCCCAAAATGTCAGTGTGCTGCCAGAAATGTAGGGAACTGTTAACATATAACTGATAGTTTCACCTGAACATATCTAGATAATTATATGAAAGTAGAGGTGTCAGTGTACCATCTTAGCAGTAGTGTGTGAGCAACTCTCAAAACATGTTGCAGTAACATCTGCATCTTGGACAGTTTGTATGTAAGATACAGCTCATGTATATAATGATCTAGCAAAATTCAATTGCACAAAATAAGGACACTGGGTAGTGTAATAATACATGTAAGGGACATATAACTGCAATTAATAGGAATGTAGTGAAAACTAGAAGGATATATAAGTTGCTAATTGAGGTATCTTTTCCACCCTATTGTATGTGCATAAAAAATGCAATTCCCCACCTCAATCGGTATGTCTAATCTCAAAATCTTGGTTGGGACATATGTCCTATTGGTTTACAAATATTTGCATTTATTTCTATGCATGTGCCCTGTTAAAATACCACAATATTGGTGGCCTGTTGCCATCAATTCAACCTGCATGCTGTTGCAATGTCCACTATTGTTCTATATATGCATGTGTTATGCTTGCTTTTCAGCTGTTGAAAATCTGGTGTGTTGGGTTAATGGGAATATTTCTGCATGCTGTTATAACTAATTGGGAATGCTGTTGACTGCTACTAACCCGTATCTTTATTAAACTCTCCAAACATAGTTCGTATAGGAAGGCCGGTCCCAGCGGACCCACCTGTCCCACTTCAGCTGGCCATGTCACCTTGCACCAGCAGATCTGGTGCCCAGCCTGGGACCTCCTCCCCCTTTGGCCCTGTGCCACTTTCAGGTGGAAGCACTGCAGGGGATGGGGCTCGCCCCCCCCATGCAAGCGTGAGCAGAGGAGGGACACCTATAACCCTTCGAATGGTCCAGGGGCGTAGAGAGATTGAACGTTCTGTTGCAGAACCTCTACGCCAGCTTGAGGCCCAAGTAGCACAACTCCTGGGTCAGCCTGCCCCTCCTACACAGTTCCCAGCACAGCCACCCTCTGGGCCATGAAGGTGCAGTGGTGACTGCCCATGGGTGGGGACCTCAGTCCCACTGTTTCCATCTGGGGGCTCATGGGCTTGCGATTTCCAAACATCCCTCCCCGTCAAAGGTGTTCACCCACCACATGTGTCATATACCGCCCCTGTATGCATCTTGTTTGTCTTGTCTGTTTACCTCCCCAACCTACCTCCCCAAATATACCTACTTCTCCTACCCCACATTCCACTCTCACCTGAAAAAAAGGGAAATCTGCTCCCAAATAAAAAAAAATTACGCCCCATACATAGCTGCCCATTTTGCACACATGTCCACTGGACGCATGAAATGTTATTTAATTGGCATTACAACATACTTTGTTGTCCTCACCCTTCTCTCAGGGGTTGAAGGTTTCATATCTACCTCCAAATTTGATGTTGAAGAAATGGGCCGCTATGGACCTTCTCTACACCCGTCCTGCACATCCCAAGTTATTTTCCATACTGTCTTTCCCTCTTTGTGCCCCTTTTTCACCACTTTCCTATCTCCTCATTTTTCTTTTCTTTCAAAGAAATGAGTGCAGGGGTTAGCGAGAATAAGCACTATTAAGCAGTAGTTAGAGGGTTTGCGCGAGTTTGCGCTTAGCTAAGCAATGCACAGCAATGCACAGACCCACTCAAACCTGCTTACAACTGCTTAAAAGTGCCTTAGTCACTCTGTATGTGACGGCCCTTGTTCTGCTCAGGAGCAAAATAAAACACCTCTGTAAGTCTCGAACCCCGGACCTTGCACACACTACACAACATAAAGTACCACCAAGCCACAATAGATATACATCACATTGGTGCTTAAATAAATATATCATGCATCAGAATGAGTGAATGTAAAGGAAAAATAGGAATACCATACCACACAACTTGTTCTGTAGATGTAGACCAACAGTTGTTGTGGGATTACATTAGATGACTGTGATAAGAGAAGCAGCCATTCTAGCAGGAAATAATGTTACACCATCACTTTACAACCCCACACAGTATCACAGCAGGACAAACACTGGCATATCTGTTTAGGGCAGAGGCCATACCTCGCAACTGTCCCTAATTTTCAGGGATGTCCCTGATTTTGAAACAAATTTTAGCTCTGTCCCTCTGAATCCCTTCAAAAACTACTGACTTTGGCCAGAAAGGTGGTGAATTACACTTAATGAATAATGACAATAATTAAGAGTTAGACACTTCTTTTACTTCAGAAAAGGTGTATTAATTCATATGCTCAGATTCTCTCAATGTCTAAACTTAATGGCACTAATATTTTAAAAGTGTCCCTGACTGTCGCTGACTTTTTCTTTACTTTATCCTGAGTCTGTTCAAATATGTACCTGAGTGGTTGAGAGGTCTGGCAGAGGCAGAAACACAGAGGCATATCAGCCTTTCTGCTGTTACACACTGTGCAAATAGCTTTAGAAGGAGTTTTGGAAGCATACCCTGATATAGGAATACAACACTGAAATACAAATGGATGTAGCCATGTACTGGTAGCAACCAACTGTAAGAATGCCATTGCTCTATTGCTGAAAAGACCTGTGTGGTGCACAGACAAAAAATAACAGGCTATTCTCTGGCTATCATGTGGATAGGTCCACAGTGGGGAGTTACGCAGACAGACTACTTGCCTTGATAAACTAACATATACAGGGCAATCCTGTAAGTCCAGCAAGATAAAATCCATACAATAGTACTTACGCTCTCTGTACTTCTGCAACCTTACCCAATGTAGAATATATCTGTGTGTGCAGAGTCTATCAAGGATGTAAGTAAGCATATACACAGTACTGAAATGTGTCCAGTTTTGCTGAGCAGCCTGTGCTAATGTCAACACTAAAAAAGCACAAACTGTTTAGAACTGAGTAAATGAATATTCACAGTATAGCAGTTCACAAACAATTATTGTGCCAAAGGAATACATCTCAATAACTAGCTTTGTATGGCAGTTAATTGTAACAGTTGAAAAGAAAGTGCATCTTTCCATGTATTTTGGGTTAGCATTTTGAGGGGTGAGTACATTTCTACACTGACAAGTGGGTACTGGAAACAGCAACATTAGGTCTGAGTACAAAATGTAAATCTCTGGCTATACCTCTGGCTTCTGATATAAGAACTATACCAACCTTCTATCTTAAACAATGATGTCCACAGAAAACAAGGTTGATCTCCATCTTGGAAAGCTGAAAGGGCCACACCTACATGAGTCAGTAATTTATAGTACTGGGTTGCTATGACAGTGATTACTGCAATTACTACAGGCTGCATGCAATTAGCAAATGGTGGCCACTAATTCGTGCAGAGGCCATCACATGCTCATGTGCAAATTCCTACAAAAGCAGGCTGCAATCTCTGCCAGCAAACTCAATCATTCTATTGCAGAGACTGACAGAGAGAGAGAGAGAGAGAGAGAGAGAGAGAGAGAGAGAGAGACAGACAGAGACAGAGACAGAGACAGAGACAGAGAAAAGGAAAAAGAAAAAGAAATATTGCCAAATCATACAAAGGAAAGGTATGTGACACATATGTATTTACTGGCATGTAATAGATGTTATTGAAGAATAGTATACATAATGTGGACCATTCATATGTGGCAGCAGTACTTCTTTATGCACAAATGTTCTGCTTAATTACTGCTATGGACAATACTGTGTGTATCTGTGGACAGTGGGACATACCTGTGAAATGTGTAGCTCAGCATTAAATGTCAAAGATCTGATCCATGTTATCTGTGTTCTGTACAGTAGTGTGGCCAATGGCTGTTGGGGGGATTAGCACTGGCATTATATAAACATGGGTGTGACAGAACAACACATGCATGATAAAACATATTAAAGTGTAGCTTAGCATTGACAACTGCTGTAGCAGTCTAGTATGCTTATCTAGCATCTGCAGCCATATATACCCCCCTAATGTTAGTGTGTGCTCATATCTGACACCTGTTTGTGTTGCAGCAAGGCGCAACAGTTCAGCTATGAGGTCCAGGGACTTACAACAGTGTGGACCTTGTGTGTGTATGCCACACACATACAGAGAAATATATATGTGTCATATATATTCACATCTGTATATGTGCATAGAGCAGGGGACATATTGCAACTGTTTATGAAGGGTGGAGATATATATATTGGTGAAGGTTAGTATGCGCATATTTGTATGTAGGGTTTAGTGTGTGACAAACAAAACAGCATACAGTGCTGGTATATGACATGTGGTGGTTAAACACTGTGGGTGGTTTGTTCAGTTTGCAATGTTGAAGCCAGTAAGGCCTGCTACAGCTACCTGGGCTGTGAACACCTTCAATGCATATATCCCAAGACTGTGCAATTTTATTACATTACTGTACACCTTACATCCTTTGTATAATTGATATTCTCACTATGAAATGTGAAATGTATATGTGCTACATATATATGTATATGTAGACCAATGGATGTGTATATGTATGTATATATATATATATATCTATATATATATATATATATCTATATATATATATATATATATATATATATATATATATATATATATATATATATGTGTGTATATACACCTACATCTACTTGTTGCAATAGATTCTCTGTACTGTTGACTGACTGTGATGGTCAATATGTTTGTGAATACGTCAAATATTTTCTGCTTAAAAACCTCAGCTTTGGCCGGCTAAGAACTTGCTGTATTCAACTGGACATATAAGTGAATTTAAGTACCTTTATCTGCACTTTTTTTTTCAAAAAATACAGTATTTAAATTGATTTTAACTGTGTTGCAGGAATATTAACTGAACTGGACGTTAGTCAGTGTTTGCTGAATTTTGTTATTTGCTAGTAATTACAGGTGTGGGGGTAGCCACATTCTTTGATTTCCTGTCCTTGCCTATTTAAGTGGTACAGTGTGAAATATTTTCTGCTTAAAAACTCAGCTTTGGCCGGTTGAGAACTTGCTGTATTCAACTGGATGAATAAGAGATTTTAAGTACCTTTATCTGCACTTTTTTTTCAAAAAATACAGTATATAAATTGATTTTAACTGTGTTGCAGGAATATTAACTGAACTGGAAGTTAGTCAGTGTTTGCTGAATTTTGTTATTTGTTAGTAATTACAGGTGTGGGGTAGCCACATTCTTTGATTTCCTGTCCTTGCCTATTTAAGTGTTACAGTGTGAAATATTTTCTGCTTAAACACCTCAGCTTTGGCCGGCTAAGAACTTGCTGTATTCAACTGGACGTATAAAAGAATTTAAGTACCTTTATCTGCACTTTTTTTTTTTCAAAAAATACAGTATTTAAATTGATTTTAACTGTGTTGCAGGAATATTAACTGAACTGGAAGTTAGTCAGTGTTTGCTGAATTTTGTTATTTGCTAGTAATTACAGGTGTGGGGGTAGCCACATTCTTTGATTTCCTGTCCTTGCCTATTTAAGTGGTACAGAGTGAAATATTTTCTGCTTAACCACCTCAGCTTTGGCCGGCTAAGAACTTGCTATATTCAACTGGACGTATAAGAGAATTTAAGTACCTTTATCTGCACTTTTTTTTTTCAAAAAATACAATATTTAAATTGATTTTAACTGTGTTGCAGGAATATTAACTGAACTGGAAGTTAGTCAGTGTTTGCTGAATTTTGTTATTTGCTAGTAATTACAGGTGTGGGGGTAGCCACATTCTTTGATTTCCTGTCCTTGCCTATTTAAGTGGTACAGTGTGAAATATTTTCTGCTTAAAAACCTCAGCTTTGGCCGGCTAAGAACTTGCTGTATTCAACTGGATGTATAAGAGAATTTATACCTTTTATCTGCACTTTTTTCAAAAAATACAGTATTTAAATTGATTTTAACTGTGTTGCAGGAATATTAACTGAACTGGACGTTAGTCAGTGTTTGCTGAATTTTGTTATTTGCTAGTAATTACAGGTGTGGGTAGCCACATTCTTTGATTTCCTGTCCTTGCCTATTTAAGTGGTACAGAGTGAAATATTTTCTGCTTAACCACCTCAGCTTTGGCCGGCTAAAAACTTGCTGTATTCAACTGGACGTATAAGAGAATTTAAGTACCTTTATCTGCACTTTTTTTTTCAAAAAAATACAGTATTTAAATTGATTTTAGCTGTGTTGCAGGAATATTAACTGAACTGGAAGTTAGTCAGTGTTTGCTGAATTTTGTTATTTGCTAGTAATTACAGGTGTGGGGGTAGCCACATTCTTTGATTTCCTGTCCTTGCCTATTTAAGTGGTACAGTGTAAAATATTTTCTGCTTAAAAACCTCAGCTTTGGCCGGCTAAAAACTTGCTATATTCAACTGGACTTATAAGAGAATTTAAGTACCTTTATCTGCACCTTTTTTTTCAAAAAAATACAGTATTTAAATTGATTTTAACTGTGTTGCAGGAATATTAACTGAACTGGAAGTTAGTCAGTGTTTGCTGAATTTTGTTATTTGCTACTAATTACAGGTGTGGGGGCAGCCACATTCTTTGATTTCCTGTCCTTGCCTATTTAAGTGGTACAGTGTGAAATATTTTCTGCTTAAAAACCTCAGCTTTGGCCAGCTAAGTACTTTCTGTATTCAACTGGAAGTACAAGAGAATGTAAGTACCTTTATCTGCACTTTTTTTTTCAAAAAATACAGTATTTAAATTGATTTTAACTGTGTTGCAGGAATATTAACTGAACTGGAAGTTTTTGCTCTTCAGTTAGTCCCACCCACCCTCCCTGTTTTTGTTTTGGTGTTAATCTTAGTGGCCTTGAAACTGCCCGCCCCTCTTGTAAATTTGTGTTTGGATACTCCTTCTGGGCCCATCTCATTTGCTCACTCAACTGAGTGCAGTGAGATCATATTCTGATTTCAGGCACTCCTACTGTGTACAAAGAGAGCATCTGGGAAACAGAAAAAAAAAATTAAGCTTGTTTCCTGCCTATCCTGTTAAGTAGTATAGACTATTTGTAGGCTTCTGAGCCCCCAAGCCCTTCTGTGTTGGAGGGAAGCCTTCTAGCGTAGTTTATTTTCTAATAACTAGCCAGTTTTCTAGTTTCAGCACTCAAATCTGTTTCTTTGATCTCAGCACTTGTTCAGAAAAAAAAAAAAATTTCATCTGCTTTTACTGTACTTGTGTTTCTACCTACTTTATTTTACTTTTGCATCATCTTAAAAGTACTCAATTGTATTTATTACTGCTTGGTGTAACTCATTCTAAGCCTTTTGATTTAAACACTTGGGCTTCGGACGAGTTGTTTTGCACTGAGAGGGTTTGTGGTCTGCACTGTAGTGGCAGAACAGGTAGCTTACATCCTTCTAGGATGGGAACTGCTGATTGAGGGCTCAGTGTCTGTTTTTCTAAAAGTGTATTAATTCTGGTTTAAGCACTTGGGCTTTCAGGCCAGTTATTTTACATTAAGAGGGTTCGTGGTCTGCACTCTTGTGGGAGGAGAGGCTGGACTCTGCCCTTCTGAGCTGGGAATTTCTGGTTAAAGGCTTATAGTGCATGCATTTCTGAACTGCTTCTTACTGAAGTTGGTGCGCCTTGTTTGCTGTGGCATAGACTGGATTCGGGCCTGCTGGATCTAGCTTTGTTTGTGTAACTTGAGCACTAATCCAGGCATTCTCTAAAGTATTCAATTGTAATTATTACTGTTTGGTAGTAACCTGATTAAAGTGTAGCTATCATTCTAAGTCTTTTGGATTAAGCACTTGGGCTTCAGACCAGTTGTTTTACATTAGGAAGGTTTGTGGCATGCACTGTGGTGGCAGGACAGGTAGCTTTCATCCTTCTAAGTTGGGAACTGCTGATTGAGAGCCCAGTGTCTGTTATTCTTAAAGTGTATTAGTTCTGGTTTAAGCACTTGGGCTTCAGGCCAGTTATTTTACATTAATTAGGTTCGTGGTCTGCATTCTTGTGGGCGAAGAGGCTGGACTCTGCCCTTCTGAGCTGGGAATTTCTGGTTAAAGGTTTATAGTGCCTGAATATTTGAACTGTATCTTACTGAAATTGGTACACCTTGTTTGCTGTAGCATCCAGGCCTGCTGAATCTAGCTTTGTTTATATGCTTGTTGTTTGTTTGCTTGTTATTTCCCTGGAACGCTAATTCCACCTAATACGCGGCTTCTCAGCGCTTCTGTGGATCACTAGTGATATCTGCATTGCTTACTGTACTTATTTCCTTGTTTCACTTGAAAGAAAGTTACTGTTTGTCGTTTTTGCATTTAAGTTACCTGTAACACATTGCACTTAAGTTACCTGGCACTTGCTCAGTAAAGCAATTATATAAGTCAGCACTAAAAATGAAAAGCACTACACCCTCACTCCCCACTGGCCCTTGTTTTCAATTATTAAGGAATTCCCAATATTATTCTAGCATGTCCAAAGGTCAGATGTCAATCTCGTCTCCTGTCCAGCTGGTGAATCTGGGAATCTTGAAGCAATGTTACAACTGCCTCATGTACACAGACGACCCTCTCCTCCTCCCAACAAATTCCAACACATGTGAGAGATGCAACCATATAGCCAAACTGGAGGCTAAGCTCTCTCAACTCAGTACTGGCATAACCAGTCAGGAGGAGAAGGAAACCACACTCACTA
This sequence comes from Protopterus annectens, assembly GCF_019279795.1. NCBI lineage: Eukaryota > Metazoa > Chordata > Ceratodontiformes > Protopteridae > Protopterus > Protopterus annectens. The sequence goes on from NC_056743.1 coordinate 1,457,932,192, forward strand.
CAATTCCAGTCTCACATAGACCTACCACGACAGCAAACCAAACTGTTTTTTTGCTAATTTAATTGCTGAGGCTGCTCACTAAAGTGTGCTAGCCTGTGTTAATCGATTTTACTGTTTGCCTAACTGCATTTCTGTGTTCTTTCTAAAAACAAAAAAAAAAAAAAAATACTCCTTGTTTTCCCGCCTTTGCTCGACTAGTTAAGACCAGTATACAGGCTTTGCTGTATTCTGGGCTGTGTGTAGTTCCTGTGTTGGCCATTGCCTTACTTGGATAGAAGGAAGTTTCTGAGCTCACCAGTGGGAGTGGGGAGCCTTGAGCAGCCTATCTGTCCCTGGGGGAAGTCATCTCAGCACTTGAGCTGTAATTCATTGGTTGCGTTGGACCATTTCCAGCTCTTTTCAAGTTCCCTGTAAAAATCCCAGGCTTTTTTTGGCTATATACCCAAGCAGAGCTCCTCGTTTTCCTGCAGAGGGGGCCTGGGTACAGAGAACTGACAGAAGCTTGACCACTTTCCTGATTTAAGTACTTTTGGCTTTTATCTGCATTGTCCTCTCTGGCTGTCATGTAATAAGATACAACAGTTTTGTGTTTTTCTGCTGTATTCTAAAGTATCTGCACTTAAAAGTAGCATTTTGGTCGACTCTGGTTGAATATTACTGTTTTTTTGCTAATTTAATTGCTGAGGCTGCTCACCAAAGTGTGCTAGCCTGTGTTAATCGATTTTACTGTTTGCCTAACTGCATTTCTGTGTTCTTTCTAAAAAACAAAAAAAAAAAATACTCCTTGTTTTCCCGCCTTTGCTTGACTAGTTAAGACCAGTATACAGGCTTTGCTGTATTCTGGGCTGTGTAGTTCCTGTGTTGGCCATTGCCTTACTTGGATAGAAGGAAGTTTCTGAGCTCACCAGTGGGAGTGGGGAGCCTTGAGCAGCCTATCTGTCCCTGGGGAAGTGATCTCAGCACTTGAGCTGTAATTCATTGGTTGCCTTGGACCATTTCCAGCTCTTTTTCAAGTTCCCTGTATAAAAATCCGCCAGGGCTTTTGACTTTTGCCGGTCGGCGCTTACAACAGCTGCCATACAGGTGTAAACTATTTTATACAGGTTTAATCTTTTTCGGGCTCAAGTCTGCTCTTCAATTTTCCTTAGAAGCTCTACTCAGTCTATCTAGTTGTATATAATAGCACTTGTTTTCGGAACTTCTATCCTTAGCAAGCACTCATAATAAAACCAAGCACTCTTACCCTAAAGTAAGCACCACAGGAATCCACTACCCTGTGAATACCCACTTCCTTAAAGGCACAACACTTATAATATTCTAGTATGTCGAGTGGTAGACCACTAGCATCCTCTCTTGTTCAGCTGGTTAATCTGAATCTTAAGACAATGTTACAATTGTCTCATGTACACAGTTTTAAAAAACTTGGGTCCTCCCCACTGCTCAACTA
>NC_056743.1:1457934138-1457955948 GCF_019279795.1 Protopterus annectens
TTTTTCAGCTGGAAGAGAGTTCCAGGATCTACTTACAGAGTTTGCAAAGAGAGAATCACCGGCTGTGTTATTAATTTTGCTAGTCTGAATTAGTAGTTTGCTAGAGGACCGAAGCGGTCTAGGATTGTTATAGGGGGTGATAATATTTTTAAGTGCTGGAGTAGTCCGGATTATAGAGGATTTTATAGGCCATAAACAGTTGGTTATACTGGATTAGGCTGGGTAGTTTAAGCCACCCAAGCTGATTTAGATTGATGCAATGATGTGTCCTAAAAGGCAGCCCAGTGGCAAACCTGGCAATGTGGTTGTAGCAAATTGAGATTTTGTTAAGGACAGTCTTGTTTAAATTCGAGAGTAGAGGGGATGCATACAGAAGGGTTGAAAGAAGGTGAGAGCGAGCTATGGCAATTTTAGCTGGAGGGGTTAGGAAGGCTTTTATTCTGTAAAGTGACCCTAGTTTTTTATTGATGGATTTGATAGTTTGGTTAACATGTAGGTTACATTTTAGATTATTGTCTATGATGTCACCTAATAGTTTTGTAGATGGGTCAGGGGAGATTATTGTGCCATCATTTGATTTTGTGGTAAAGGTGAAAGCGGTAGACCTATGTGTTGGTGAAAATAACAGCATTTTAGTTTTTTTGGGATTTAGGATCAGACAATGTTCAGAAAGCCAGTTTTCTATTGTATTAAAGGTGGTCTGGGTAGCTGACCATAACTCTACTGAAGATGTGGCTGAGCAAATCAGAGTAGAGTCATCAGCATATTGGATACAGCTGACTTTTGGGATGACAGTATAAAGGTCGTTAATGAAGATGGAGAACAGCAAGGGCCCTAGTATAGAGCCTTGTGGTACTCCAAGGGTGTTAGGTAGAAGGTTAGAGAATTTGTTCTGCCAGAGGACAGCCTGCTGTCGACCATTCAGGTAGAATTGAAACCATTGGAGGGCTCCAGTATCTTGAAAGAATGCTTGCAGGGTGTGGATTAAAAGTTGGTGATCAACCATATCGAATGCCTTGGAAAGATCCAAAAAGAGGGCTGAGGATATATAATTATTGTTGTGATTATGGTTTATGGTGTTGGTAAAGGCTAGGAGAGCTGAAGTAGTGCTGTGATGAGGACGGAAGCCATGCTGAGTGTCTGCCATAAGGCAATTTTGGATTAGGTGGTGCATGAGTTGTTTATGAATACATGTTTCCATAATCTTTGCAAGTGGAGAGAGTATAGCTATTGGCCTATAATTGGAGAATTCAGTAGAGCTGCCTCCTTTGTGAAGTGGGATTACATAGGATATTTTCCAGATGGTGGGAATTTTAGCTTCTACTATGGTTCGATTGATTAGTATTGAGACAGGGTAAGCAATAGCATCAGCTGATTTTTGTAGGTACTCGGCAGGGAGTTGATCAGCAGAAAGTGTAGTGGGTTTTAATTTTTTGATCAAGGTACGGATAAGAGAAGTGGTGACTGGTCGGAAGCTGAACGCGAGTAGGTTTCTAGGGGTGCTACTTTCAGGACCAGGGGAGCTAGGAGGTAGTTGGCTAGCTAGGGCTTGGATTGTCTCAGTAAAGAATTGGTTAAAACTATCAGAAACATCTTCAGGGGTTTTATCAATAGTAGCAGCAGGGATTGGGGTTGAAGTTTGTCCAGGATGTAGTAGATTATTTAAACCTGCCCAAAACTTCTGAGGGTTATTTTGATTTACTGTCTGTAAATTACAGTAGTATTGTTTTTTGTCTTGTAAAATTGATTTTTTGGTTTCGTTCCTGGATTGCCTGTATTTAATGTGATCTTGAGGGTCTTTAGAAGAACACCATAAAGCCCATGCTTTGTTTCTAAGGGTAATTTGAGTTTAGACTCTGTAGAAAGCCATGGTGCAGTTTTGCCTTTGTTCTCTTTGAATGAACAGGTGCATGCAAATCAAGGATCTCAAGGAATTTGTTAAATTATGCTACTGCTTCCTCTAAGGGGAGGTGTTTTAGAATAGACCAATTACATGAGTTTAGTTCTTGTTGGAATTTGGCAGAGTCAAAGTTTTTATTGTTTCTAACCTTTCTGAGTAAGGGTTGTTGGGAATTAATGGTTTTGTGCTTAATTACATATGTGAGAAGGTGATCGCTTAGGCCATTAAGGAGGGTACCAGAGGTGTACATTTGGAGGTGACTGTTTATGAGTACCCAGTCAAGTATACTTTCTTTTTGGTTGGGTTTACCTATCCTGGTAGGGGTGGATATGATTTGTGTAAATGCATGCAGGTTAATATGGGTGGTTGGGGATTCAGAGGAACAGGTGCCTCAGTCTATGTTAAAGTCTTCCAGTAGTAGGGTTTCTTGCGGGTAGTGACATGATAGCCAGTGCAAGATATCTTCAAATGTAGATATATTGTTACCTGGGGGAATGTACATACAGATGATATTAATGTATTTATTTTTATTAAGTTGCAATTTGGTGGCAAGGATCTCTGAGTTATTAATCTGAGGAGGTTGTATTACATCTATGGAGACATTCAACTCAGATTTATAGAGTACAGCTACCCCACCCCCCTTCCTCGAAGCACGATCCAGCCTGTGTATGTTGTATCCAGGTAGTAACACTTCATTGTCTTTAGTGTTAGGTTTTAACCAGGTTTCAGATAAACAGAGAATCTCAGGGGAGTAGACATCCAGAAGTGCATGCAATTCATGTACCTTGTTATTAATGCTTCTAATATTGAGATGACAGACTAGGAGAGAGTTAGTTGGCCTATTAATTGTAGGTTTGTAGCTTAGATTGCAAGTAGAGGAGGTATGTGTATCTGAAGTGAGTGGGCCAGGGTTGGGGTGAATATCACCACCAAGTATTAGATTGAGTCTATACTTGGTGATGAACTTCAGGAATTTGTTTATTAGTTTGTGGTATTGTTTGAATCTAGAGCTAATGCGCCTGGGGTTGAGATGTTGATAGACTGAACAAGATGTTGGATAGGATCTGGTACTGTAAGTATGGTTGAAGGTGGAATGATTTACAGCTGGGGTGATAGTATGGCCTTTTGGGACCTGAAATCCCATGAGAAACTGGTTTTCATACAAGGTAAGGAGGTATGGTGTGAACAAGAGGGGTAGTAAAGAAGAGTATATCATTATCTGTGAGTCAGCTAGTGAGTTAAGGAACTGTTTTACCTGGTGATGCAACACCAGAAGATAGAGTGGTGAGGTAAAGGTACTGGAAGGGGGATGGGAGAATGCCAGATGAAAGCTAATAGGTGCTATTGAAATGTAGGTAGTAGAATGGGGGTGGGTGGAATTATCCCAGATGAAAGCAGATAGGATCTAGAAAGTGGGGGAGTGGCTATAGTACTATAAATTTAGGGGTACTGGGGGCGGGAGGGAATTGGGGGTAGGGAGGGGAGTGAAGAGAGCCCGAGCATAGCGAGGGCGAACGTAGCGGGGCTATTGCAGTTTACAAGGTTTCCTAAGGTGTCCTAAAGCTATAAGGTAAGTATTACAGCTCTTAATGTAAGAGTCAATTTACTTCAGTTACAGGGGAAGGAGGCAACCACTCAAGTAGAAACAAAGAGCCCTATGACTGACCAATATGGTGACCTGCTTAATTACAAAGCACTGTAAGTGAAAGCTTAACAGATGCTTTTTGTGTGTGCAACCTACTCTGTTTAAATGTTAAGAGAAACTGATTGCAGTCCTGTAGACACCGTTTTGTAGGGAACTGTAGAGTTCAACTAGGAAAAGAGAAAAGCAGAGATTCTAGGGTAAGCATGAAGGCAACAACAGGCAGTTATTATATAATAATGCCTTCAGAAAAGTTTGGTGCGGTGGGGGGGGGTAAAGTAGCATACTTCAGAATGAACTAAGATTTATAGCTAAGAAACCTAAGCAAGAGAACAATGCAGTAAATGAACACTTGCCATATTTTAAAGATATACCAGAAAAAACTAAATCAATTATTCACAATTGTACAACTGGAAAATTGCCAGTAAAAGCACTTCAGGTATAGCTAGCCCAAGTTATTCAAGTGATAAAAGCACTTCTTCAATATGTGTGTGTGTGTGCAATTTAAACATTAAAAAACACATGCAACAAGGAGGAGCTCTGATTATACACTTTCTCTAGGTACAGGTTCAGTTTAAACACAAATATTACCACAGAAATTCAGTAAAGTCACTAGCTACTTATAGAGCCTCTGAAAAAATAGAGCAGTCTGTGCAGAATCAGAATTTAGCAGCAGGTCATTCAGTTACACAAAAAACAGTAAAAGATCCATACAATGAAGAAACTTACACTAAGTCACACCAGGTCAGCCAAGGGGGGAAGAGAGAGTGAAATCCTAAGCACCTAGATTTGAAAATGATGCCTGTACTGAATTGTAGCAGTTTAACCTGTTTGAGGAAAGAGGGGGTGGGGGAAAAGAGAAGGCAGTGGGAGTAGTTACAGGCAATACCCTGAATGACTCAAGACACCACACCAGAGATAAGTTGAATGTAAGGGCCTACAATCTGCACTCAGCACTGTGTTATTTGCACTCAGTACTTTAATTTTAATGCTACTTGCACTCAGCACTGTAATTTCACTTGTGAAAGAGGTGTAGAAAGCAAACTCCACTCTTTTTTTTTTTTGGTAAGTGCCATAAGATCTCTTGCATCCACCTATGCCCCCATCAACTCAAGAAGATGGAGCCTTGGTTTACTGACTTATTTGAAGGGCAGCACATTAGGAAGTGCACCCCCCCCGATGCTGCACTGTAATGTCAGTAATATGAAAATTAATCCAGTCGCTAGGGATGGTAAAAGAACACATGGTCTTCTGATTTCCCAGCACCCAAGATGTGTTTGTTATCCACTGAGCCACTAAAACTGAGTAGAAATAGTTACCCTGTATATTGTAGCATATCCCATATTCCTTTCTGCTTGGGCTTGTTTAATTCTGAGTAGTGTCCAAGTAGCCAGCACTCTTTAGTGCAGCAAACCGAGGGAATGAACAACTGAGCCACCAGCCTCCCTTTGTCTAATTCAGAGCATTCAAGAAGTAATCAGCATGTGTGCCATACTCATCTCTATTAGTAATTTGTTTGGATTCTGTATTTTAGACATAATGATGGCTACTGGACCTCTCAGCTGAATATTCTATGTGGGGAGCAGCCTTCTGCTGAAGGTAAAGCAAGGACAGAGTATAAGCTGGCACTCTCCTCCATGACCGTGGAGTACTCCAGCAGCCACTGCAGCAGCCTTTAATACTGGAGCTTTTTACATATGATAGATCAGCTGAATGATGTGCATATCATTCTCATACCCACAAATGTATCCCAAGCCAGATTTATGAACATTACACACAGTATTGGCTCTGTTTCCCACATAAGCTTGTTACAAGTTCTGCTTAGCTGATGTATCTCACTGCATAAATGAACACTGAATTAATTAATGATAAACAAGCAAATAACTGACACATCTGAAATACAAGTTATTTTATTAATTCCAAGTTTCTTCATTATGGATTAAATTAATGCAAAGCCTGACCATGTTCTCAGATAAATCTGTGTAATAAAATGATTTTCGAATATTAATACACTGTTTCTATTGTTTCTCTAGGTTCATTTTTAAGTACTAGACTAGCTGCTCTTGTAGGCCATTTTAAGCCTAGCCAATTTCCTTTTTGGGGGTGGCACAGTGGTGCAATGGATAGAGCTGTTACCTCACAGTAAGAGGATCTCCAGTTTGATTCTTGGCTAGGGTGCCTTCTGTGTGAAGTCTGCATGTCCTCTCTGTATTCATGTGGGTTTTCTCTGGGTGTTCCTCTTTCTTCCCACATTCCAAAGACATGCAGTCAGTGGATTGGACACTCTAAACTGACCATAGGTGTTGGTGTGTATGCAAGTGTGTTGTATAGAAGATAAACCATGGCAGGGCTAGCCACCTGGTGGTATGAATCTTGGCTCTACACAATTGCTGCTGTTGAAGAGAGACTTAACTCTATGTACAAAATTTCTGAAAAGGGTTTGCAGAAGGATGGATGGATGAAATTTCCCTTTCAGTGCCTGAATTAACCTGTCCCGTTTGGGTAGAAATTGGACTTACTCAACCCATTCTCAATAATTACATATTATCCCAATGGGATTAACTAAGATTATACCATATATAATTTGGGGGACACATGCATGGGATAAAGCATATTGGAGGTGCCTCTGTCTTTTCATAGTATGGGGGCAGTACTGGGGCATATTTTCTGTTTCCCATTAATAGATCCAAGTTATGCTAGAATACGGACAGGGATGAGCTTTGTTTTACAGCCTAGGGATGTTAAACTTGTATTTTCAATCTCTAGAAACCACTTCAGTGAGCACTGTCTATATATTGAAACCACACACATTGTCTGGCCAGTCCATCCTTTTCCTCCACCTGTGTGTGTTTTGTAGTTTCTTCTTGTACTTTCAGAATGATTTACTTAGCCTCAAAGCTCATTTGTATTTTCATTCTGGCTCCATCTCACGCCTTCCCCCATTTTGCTCATTGCCTCTACAGCAGTACCCCTTACTATTGTGGGAAGGGTTAATGTTCTCTGACTCATTTCCTTCTATAGTCTTAAACATACCCAGGCTGGATACTTATAGCACCTGTATCTAAATATACTTGATACTTATAGCACCTGTATCTAATTATACTTGATACTTATAGCACCTGTATCTAATTATACTTGGTACTTATAGCACCTGTATCTAATTATACTTGATACTTATAGCACCTGTATCTAATTATACTTGATACTTATAGCACCTGTATCTAATTATACTTGATACTTATAGCACCTGTATCTAATTATACTTGATACTTATAGCACCTGCATCTAATTATACTTGATACTTATAGCACCTGTATCTAATTATACTTGATACTTATAGCACCTGTATCTAATTATACTTGATACCTATAGCACCTGTATCTAATTATACTTGATTTCCAAGTGTCTAGTATCAGACATCTGTGCAGATACCCTCATTTATTCTGTTATCAGTCACTGGAACCAGAGTTTGACTGAAATAAAATGTGCACCATGTTCAATTAAATTATTTTGGTGGAAGTGAAAACAATGGTAAATGAGGCCTTATTAAGTTTTGAAGATCATCCAAAAGCAATTTCCTCAGAAATGAAGCAGCCTCTGTTGAAATAAAACAGCTACTCTGACAGTACTGTTAAAGAATGAAAGTATCATAATTTGTAAAATAGTAATAATGACAATAATAATTTAGTAGAATTACCTTTTTCACAAACATATTGATATGATTTTGTACAGGGTTCACTACTCCACATTCCATTTTCTGCAGTTTTTACACACAATTCTCTATGTCCAGGAAAGAATTTTGGGTTACCCTTTGACCAAAGACTGGAAAGAAAAGATTTAGTAGCATTTAGTTGCAATTAGTAGCATTTTGTGTTTTTTCAATGTTGTTTATTGTCTATTATGGCTTCCTATTGAAATGCCTGCACTCGAAATACCAAGTCCTGAAAAGCAGAAAAAAACAACAAAACTATTGCAGAAGAGTAAATCTCAACTTTTATTCTTCTCCTTTAAACTTCTTTTTTTGCAGGGGGCAAGCCCCCACACACCCCAAATGTATATATATCAACTCCAGGCTCACCATATATCAGAGAAAGGGGAATGTTTGAGGAAATGGCCAACTTGGACTTTTTAAATGTTAAGTCCATTTTTTCAGCCATTTGTTCTCCATATTTCAAGGCTAACACTGGAGGGGGGGGGGTCTCAACATTTCAGTTGGTTAACATTTATCATACTTAAGCAACCTGTTTGTCATTGAACAATAAAACCCTAGCTACACCATAGGTAATGGACCCATGTACTGGAGGATGTGGCTGGAAGGGATGCAAATCAGTGCCATGACTGGCATAGCCATTCTGGAAGGAAGCTATAGCAAGGACTCACTGTTGAGCTCCAAGTGTCTGATGGCAGGTAAAACAGCCACATCCTAAGAGGAAAGCACTCCAGTCCTTTTTTATTATAACTTTTTTAAAGTCCCAAAGAAGAACTCACATCACTAATGAGTATTAATAATAAACAGCATTAATAACAGATAACACTACAGATGTAACAGATATCAAATATCCAACATATTGAACAGACTTTATACTAGGCATACTTAGGTTAATGATAAAATACCAAGAAATGCACTCAGTCTTTTACTTTTGATGTGTCTGAACCATATATAAATGTGTGGAATTATTTAAATACATGGTATGATCAGCATGTTGGCACCTGTAAGTCCTTGTTAGTAAAAACTGATAATCCAGCATTATGTAAGTGGATCTCTCCCTTTGATTGGTATGTATGCAAGGCTAAAGTGCCACAGGATGTACAAAAATGTGCTATCTGCAATGGTTTAAGTGTTGCTTTTTGCATGCCTTGTCATAAGCGTATTGTATAAAACCTGGAACACAACCAGGATAAAGTAATGCTTGAAGCACAGGCAATGGTTCCTGTTTCTATATATCCTATTGCAAAAGATTTGTTAGACAGTGATGCAAATGTCAAAGTTTGTACTTTACAGTCTGATTTGCAGAAGTTTAAAGATTGGATTGCTAAAGTTAACAACCAGTAGGATCTTGACCTCATGGGTCATTTTCAGACTTACTATGATAAATGGGATGCGTCTGGTAAACTGCATGCTGACACCGCTGAATGTACAAAATAATTCTCTCGGTTTTTGAAAGTCTCACAGACTGAAATTAAGACTTTTACACAAACTGTTATTGAATAGGGCAGTAAAGATATTGGTATGATAGAAGGGTTAATGAGTAAAATTGTGCATTTGCAATAAAAATATGACAAGCAGCTGGCTGATGCAAAGCATGATGTAACTTTTTTTTAGGGAGTAAATAAACACATTACAAGTTCATGCAGGAATCTGAGGCTGCTAGAGCAACAGACTTAGCTAATCGAGACCTTTTAAGATTACAAGCCCTGGTAGAGGAATATCAATCTAAAGCATTAAAGACTACTGTTACAAATCCTATCATAGCCTCAGCAGACTTTTCTGCTGAAGTTTATCATCAGTCTAGGTTGTTAAAACTCTCCCTAAGTGGGATGAACAGAAAGATATTTTTAATAACATGATTACATTTAAAGCTTGCGTTCTTAAAACTGTAGGCACTGTATAGAATGACACATTTGAATGCTGTTTCTGGAATTTTATTCCACAATGTTTTATGGCTTATATTCAGCAAAAGCAGTATAGATACGGCGGTAGCATTGTTACATCACAGCAAGAGGTTCTCCCGTTCGATTCTCGGCTTGGCTTGGTAGTGCTTTCTGTGTGGAGTCTGCATGTCCTCCCTGCGGATGGGTAGCATTTGAAAGACATGTGTGAGTAAATGGGCATGCCTTCGTTGAAGGTTGGGCGTCGAGCTGGCACCTCGGCATTTTGCAAAAATCTACTGCCAATCATTAGCGGACCGGAGTTCTGCTGTGGCGACCCCTTACCGGGAAAAAGCCGAAAGACAAACAACAACAAACATTCAACAAAAGCAGTATCCAATACAAATTAAGCACCTAGGAATGACAGCAATATTGTTAGCATACACTAGGGGGCAATCTCTCACACCAACACTTTTGCATCGGTTTCAAATGACAGTTTGTGACTCTTTAGAAGAGCAAGCAAAACATTACCAACTGGCATATATGCTAGTCAATGGCAGTGATGAAAAAGATATGAAAGATGTCAATTTTCAAAAAGCTGTTATGCGCACCTTTTTGGACCATCTGGAAGGTATTCCAGGGGATATTAAACTTGTTTACGAGGAATCTTCAAACACACTCACAGAGTTGAAGTCCAAGCACCTCCGGAACAATGTTCAAAAGTTCAAATGAGAGGAACCACAAGTTGAGAAATATAAAAACACCAAGTATTTAATAATTCCAGTAGCAAAGAAATGGTTAGTGCTTTCATTTGAACAAGTTTCAAACTTCATCAGACAAACTATTCTACATGCATTCACTTTAAATACCATAACATTTACTTATATTGGTTAAAACAGTGTCAGTCATCATGATATACAGCTGAACATAAAATTGTTGCCTCATATGAACCCAAAGCTGTCAACACTACATTAAAAACAATTTAATACAACTAATATTCAAAAAGTATATATATGTATGTATATATTTTCCAGGAACTGGAGAATGTGAATTGTACTAACATTGATTACTGTAATGATTTTTTCCATGAAGCCCCATGCATGAAGGATATGTCTTTTGGGATGTCTCTGCCTGTTGAAAATGTATTGAATGTTTGTAGTATCATAGAAAATGATGAGAAAGATTTTAAGGTATATAATTATTATAAAGTAAATATAGAAACTGATGCAGCTAGTCTATTAGCAAAAGGCATGACTTTTGGACCTGCTAGATCATTTGACTTTACAAACACAATAATAGATTTAAAGTTATACCTTACAAAATTAAATTTTTCTCTTATAAATCATAGTAAGGTTTATGAATCAAAACTTATGGAGTATTAGTTCAACTTATAATACACCCCTACACCTGGTTAGTCATATATGAAAAACTATGTGAACTTAACTTAAAAAACTTACAAAAGAACAAGTCTCACAATTTTAATTTGACAGAGACTGAAACAGCAGCTATGGAGCACTTGCAAGGTAACAACATTAGAATAATGAAACCAGACAAGGGTGGTGGGGTAGTTATTATGGACATAGACAGTTACAATGAAAGGTTGCAACTATTATTAGAGACTATCAGAACATCATTACCCCATGAATACCAGTATTTTGTGGGATTCCAAAAATACATAAGAGTATTCAAAATCCCCCTATGTGACCCCTAGTTGATGGAAGAGGTTCCATTACTTCTTGATGTGCTCAGTTCTTGGACCATAAGTTAAGGAAAATAATAGTGAAAGAAATTCATATGTAAAGACTCAGGAGCTTCTTAGAACAGATAAATAAAACATCTTATCATGTTAGCAACAGTTTCATCACCCACAACAAACTGGGATAGAATGGGTAAACGGAATGCTTGTAGAATACAAGATGCCACACAATACATTAACAGTTATTCTAGAATTGTTAGAGCTTGTTTTAACTAATAATTATGTCTCTTTTAACCAAAAGTATTATTTGCAAGAGAAAGGAATAGCCATGGCCTCACTGTGTGGTGGAGCCTATGCAAACCTAGTTTTGGCATACTGGGAAAGACAGTTTGTCTTCCAGTCAAGGTTTAATAATTATATTAAACTATACCAAAGGTTTCAAGATTACATCTATATTATTTGGAAAGGAACGCAGGCTGAGTTATGTGAATTTTTGTCATATATTAATGAAACTACTAGTTTCTTAAAGTTTACATAGCAATATGATTCAGTCAGCATTGATTATTTAGATGTGAATTTGATGAAAGAAGATGAAGGTGGCAGATATGTGTCTAAAATTCGTAGAAAAGCTAAAGGTCAATTGGTCAGGGCTGCTCACATGGTCACAACACATGAATAGTTTTTGAAAGAATGTCAGTTTCTATGTGGTATGTTCCTTAAAAGAGGTTACCCGGAAAAACTAGTGGAAGAACTAAGTATGAAAGTCATTACCAAGAGACGAAATGGTCATTTTAAACCTATTTTAGGCACCATTCCACTTACATCACATAGTGGCGGGCATCAGGGAACATTAAGTACTATAGAATGTAGTACTATGGTAAAACTATGCAATGACACTACACAACAACCCACAGATTTTCAAAAAGTCTTAACTATAACTTTTAGCCAGGAAGCTAAGTTTTTAACTTCTATTTTTGAAAAAAAAACTGGCAAATTCTGTTAGAAGATGCTAACATCAGGAAGCACTTAGGGGTTAAACCAGCTATTGTATACATAAGAGGTGATAATTTTAAGGATTTATTCAAGAACAGACAGGTTCCCTGTCATGCAAATAAACAAGGAACTTTTAGATGTGGAGCTTGCTTGTGGTGTCACATGGCAAAAGTAACTGATAATATAACTGTTAGAAACATTAGACATCAGATAAAAGGGAAATATTCTTGTAATTCCAGAGCAGTGGTTTATTTGGTCATGTGTGATTCATGCTCTGGTTTCTACATAAGAAAGACTGAGCGTAAGCCAAGTCAAAGAATCTATGAGCATAATTATTCTATTAGGAAAAACAATTTGAATAATGCATTAGCCAAACATATTTCTGACAATGTGAACCAAAAATCTTCTTTTGTAGTAATTGCACAAGTCACTATTGATGAAAACAAGCCTTGGGGTTTTCAGTTAGAAATAAATGAGTTAAAATGGCAAATCTGCTTTCAAGCAGACAGTTGGCCTGGCATCAGTGATCGCAGTTCTATTTCGGCCATATTGAAACTAAAAGCACTTGAAAGAAAAAAGCTTTTAAAACAACAAAAATAAAGTTGTCTGACAACTGGCAACAACATAGAGTTTTACACATTAATTTATACATTCCTACACATATTTAAATATACATACATATATACACTTTTTGAATATTAGTTGTATTAAATTGTTTTTAACGTAGTGTTGACAGCTTTAGGTTTATATGAGGCAACAGTTTTATGTTCAGCTGTATATCATGATGACTGACACTGTTTTTAATCGATAGAAGTAAATGTTATGGTATTTAAAGTGAATGCATGTAGAATAGTTTGTCTGATGAAGTTTGAAACTTGTTCAAATGAAAGCGCTAACTGTTTCTTTGCTACTGGAATCATTAAATACTTGGTGTTTTTATATTTCTTAACTTATGGTTCTTCTCATTTGAACTTTTGAACATTATTCCAGAGGTGCTTGGACTTCAGCCTTGTATGTTTTTGCACACTAACAGAGTTAGTAGGTAAATTGCTGCGAGCACGTACTATGTGTAAAGATAATGCTATTCATTAAAGATTTACACTCTCCCATTCTGCACCCATTGTTAGAAAAGTAAGGGGAAGGGGGCGTGGAAGATAGATTAATCAGGGACAGCAAGTCCACAGCAGGTAGTAGGACAGCCATGTCAAGGGCAAATTATACAGGGGCAACAACGGGCAACATCAGCCCCTCCAGCCACTCAGTTAACTTCTCAAGTTACTCAATCTATAGAGGGTCCTCAAAAGAGACAGCCTATTTGTTATTTCTGTAAACAGGTAGGTCATACTAAAAATTATTTTAAATATTATCGCAGGTGGTGCCAGGAACAAGAGGCAAAGGGGTAAGTTTCTTACCAGGTAATGCAGCCAGAAGTACAAACACAGCAATATGTGACAGAGGGTAATAGAGGTCTACAACAGCAACCCCTATATACCATAAACAGTCAACAGTCAGTATTCCCAGTACAGCAAAGGGATGGTGTGACACCTAGTGTCAATGTACAAGGTAATATTGTTAGCACACAGGATACAACTGTCTCTCCTGACTTTGTTCCTGAGGGTCCAGTAAATCCTAATTATCAACAGCAAACAGCCTTGCATCATGAACTTAATCTATCTTCTGATGTTGACTATGAAAATGCCGAGGAAACACTGCAATTATGTCCTTTGCAGTCCAATACTACCAATGATTCGGGGTGGGAAGTAAATCTACAATAGAGGTGTGACCCATCCCCTACCTAAGTCTCTTTCTTGACTAACTTCAGGAAGGGAAAAGATGGATGACCACTTATCAACATTTGGGTAGAGCGGAACCTGTAGGAAGATGTTCTTCTAGATAAAGGAGCGTCCGTCTCAGTGACAGGTAGCATTTGCCTCCTGAATTGTCTAAACATATATGTATTTCTGGTTTTAAATGTTTAGGTTCTGAATTTTTAGCCATAGGTAGCAAACCTGTGCAAGTACAATTCTCCCGTAAAGGGGAACAACTGAAAGGGGTATTTTTGATGCATAATTCTTGCCCCTCAACAATCTTGGGAATGGATATATTGTCCAAAATGGGAATTGTCATAGACCTCCCTAATGGTATTATATGGCAAGGACAAGGTCCCATGTTATGTATGACTGAGGCAATACAGGTATCAAACAGTTCTGAAAAGGGATGTACTGTCAGCCCTACTGAAAATGAAGTATGGTTGAAAGTAAAACAACAGTTCCCTACGTTGTGGTCTCAAGGACCCACAGACTGTGGGAAGCTACAGGAAGCAGTTTCTGTAGGTAGTGATGAAGATTTTATTCCACCATTTCAAAAACAGTATCTGATCCCAAAAGAAGCAGAGACAGACATGCAAAATTGCATACAACGATGGCTTGATTTGGAAATAACTCAAAAGGGAAATAACCCTACAAATTCACCCATATAGCCAGTTAAAAAGAAAGATGGCACTTACCAATTGGTTATTGATTTACGATAAGTGAACCAATTCATGACTCCCCGGGCTCATCTGATTCCAGGGGTTCTAGAGCTAGCAGCAAAAATAAAACCACAAAGTCAGTGGTTTACAGTCATAGACTTAGCTAATGGTTTCTTTGCAGTAGCACTGCAGGAAAAAGATTGGCAAAGGTTTGCCTTTACATTTCAAAATGAACAGTATGTCATGACACGGTTACCGCAGGGATTTCAAAACAGTCCAGTTATATTTCACCAAATAGTTGGACAAATACTGCAAGGTCTAGAATCTGATGATTCTGTTATGCATTGCACTGATGACATACTAATATAGTCTAAAACAAAAGAACAGCATTTAGCTAAAGTAACATAGGTCCTTCAAACACTGCAGAAGGCAGGGTTTAAGGTTAAAAATGAAAAGGTACAATTCATGTCATCTGAAGTAAAATTTCTAGGTACTATTTTACATCGTTCGGGGCATACTCCTTGTTCAGAGAGGGTGCAGGGAATCTTGCAAATGGATAAACCGGTTACCATTCCAGATTTGCACAAATTTCTGGGTATCATAAATTACAATCGGAAATTTATAGCGGATTATGCCAGCATGGCAGCTCCTTCTGTATGACATGCTTTCTAGCCAAAAAGAATTATCCTTTCTGGAGTGGGGACCAAAGAAAAATATGGCTCTGTGTGATTTAAAGGCAGCATTAGCCAAGATTTCAAAATTAGTAGCTCCAAGTCTAACATGTCCCTTTGTGTTACAAGCAGCAGCTGGACCCAACACACTCTCTGTTGTGCTTTTATAGGAGTGGCCTCAGGACTCTGATTCTAGAATGGAAAAGACTTTACACCCCATTACATTTTTCAGTAGGAAGATGACATGTTGAGAGGGGATATCACCCATGCATTCCGCAACTTTTGGCCATTTATTGGGGTTTAAGACAAACTGAATACATAACAGCTTTCTCTAAAGACATTATAGTACAGACACCACATTATGCCATACATGCTTTGGTAAATGAGACTCAGCAAAATAAACTAATTGATGATGTTAGTCAAGCAGTGTTTGCAAAATGGTTGGTATTATTTAGTGTCAAGCAAGTTATAATAAAGGCAGGAGATAAGTATTACTTATCTAACTTCATGGGATATGAAGGAAAATGACATGACTGCATTAGGCACATTTCAAATCCAGAAAAGCCCATTCTGTCTCCTGATGTTCAGGAAGACAGGCCATCCATCTTAGTTGACGGTGCTTGATTTTGGGACATTGGACAATATCGGACTGGATTTGCAGTAGTACCAGAAAACCCTTCTATGGGGCAGCCAACTGTGATTCAGTTACCAGGACAAATGTCCGCTCAGCGAGCTGAACTGAAATCAATTCTTTATGTGTTACAAAATTTTCCACATCAATATTTTTTTCAGACAGTGCATACGTAGTTAATTCTTTGTGGCTGCATATGTCTACATGGGCAAGGAGAGGGGTTTGTTTATAACATGGGCAAACCACTCAAGGATGCTTCTGTGTTGCAGACTATTTAGAATTTGGTTTGTAGTCAGTCCCTTGTGGGTCGCTACAGTATCTTAAAGGTAAAAGCTCTTCAAAAAGCTACAAATAAAACTTTTCAGTTAAATAACTGTACTGATCAGATGGCAAAAAAGGCAGCAAAGGAAGGAATGCAAATTGTATCCTACAGAACACCTTTCTAGTGTACCAGATAAAACCACTGCAGTGCATGCCATACAGATATTTTCAGTTCAGAATTTGCAACATGATTTGCTGCAGATCCAAACTAAGTTTGGACTGCATGAAGAGTTAGAAAAATGTACTTTTGTAGGAGAAAGTCCAGGGCAATATTATGAAAAATGTTTTGAAGACAGTTCTAGTTTTCCATATATACCATGCCAACAGGCATGACAGTTAGTGAAATTTAATCATCAGGTATTGAGACATTTGGGTACACAAAAGTTATGGCTCATTGTAAAAATAAGTACTGGCATCCACAGCTAAAGAAAATCTGTGATTTAGTGCATGCTGAATGCTTAATATGTTTGCAGGTTAATGCTCAATTGAAAAAGCCACAGTTACTAAGGGTAACTCCAGGGGATGGGCCTTGGTATGCCATACAAATTGACTTTGCAGGTCCATTGCCTCCAGCTAAAGGTGGGTACATGTATCTTCTAGTGGTAGTTGATGTTTTTTTTCAAAATAGGTAAAAGCAATTCCTACAAAAGCAATGATGGTAAGGTTCCAGCAGAAGTCTTATGGAAAAACATTTTTTGTCATTGGGGATGGCCAACAGTTATCGAATCCCATAACGAGCCACAATTTGTCAGTAAACTGATGAAAGTTTTGTGTGATTTGCTTGGTATCCAGCAATGATTTCATGCTCCTTACCATCCCCAGTCTAATGGGATAGTTGAAAGAATGAACAGGACTCTTAAGGAATGCCTTAAGAAATCCTGCTTGGAAAATGTTGTACATTGGGTAAAGCATTTACCTGTAATCTTGCTGGGTGTCAGAGCAACTCCACACAGTAAAACAGAGATCTCACCTTTTAAAGTCATGACAGGTACAAAAATACCTGCACAATTGCCATTTGATCCCACTGTTAGTACAAACAGACCATTATTAGAAATTGCACAACATCAACATTGGTTAAAAGATATTTTTGAATTGTGTCAAAGCCTATCAGAAATGCAAACATTCAAATTACAGTCAAAGGATCCTGTTATGCCAAAAAAAACCCTTCCCTATGGGACACAGGTATTGATCAAGACGTCCCAGATGGACGGTCCGTAGGATAGTAATTGGCAAGGACCTTTTGAAGTAATTGTGCAGTTAGGACATCTAGTGTACAAAGTTAAAGGAAAAAAAAAGAGCAAAATAATTACTCAGAAAAGCACTCAGAACCTAGTTGAACTCCACAAACCAGCCCGTCCAGCAGGCAAACTCTTACTCTCCTTTTCCCTTGCCCATCTCTGGAACTCCCTCCCACCTCAAATCCATAGTACCAGCAGCCTTCCCACCTTTAAATCTCTCCTCCACTCACATTTATCATCTCTCTGGGAATGCTCATGTTCCCATCCTGCATAACATCACCAGCTACTTCTCACCCCTTAGTCTACAACTCTTCCCTCCTATGGGAACATACATATTGTAATTAACCTCTTATGTAAATATCTTCTGTACACACCTACTAACTATAGTCTTACTTAACACTTCTTTTCTTTTTCTTTTGCTAATAAACATAGAGACTAAAAATTGTAAACTGATATGTATTGTTGCATATGGTCTTCTGTATTTTTCCTGTTGCATTAACATTTTCTTGTGCTTATAAGTACTACTCTGACACTAACAAACTGTTATGTTATTTTATTGTATTTTACTTTTATTCTTACTTGTATATTTGATATTGTATCTATGGGGCTTTTCTCCCCAGGACTCCATTGAAAATGAGCTCATTCGGCCCAGTGGACCATCTTGGCAAACAAACTTCAAATAAACAAATAAATAATAAATAAATAAATTGTTCATAGAGATCAGTTGAAAGTCATTAAGTGACTTCATGTTTTGTGTTTTTTTTGTAGACCCAACGGCAAATGACAAGTCTGAAACAGTTGAAAAAGCATCTATCAAAACAACTTTTCAGATTAATACCACTTATGCAGAAAGGTTATATTATTGTACATAATGAAGATTATGTTTGTTATTGTACTGATTGTACTCAATGGAGCCCTTGGGGTAGGGTGTCAAACAGGAGAAATGCAAGTTTGGAAAATAAACAATGACAACAATACTCTAAAGCTAGGTTGACATGAATGCTTAAAGATAAATCTTTTTTGTGGGCAAAGACAGCAGGACAACTTCACTTGTCTATCTAATGCTAATTGTACCTTTGGACATATAATAGTTCCCAGTAAAGTTACCTCTTGGTCCATGGTTATGGGTCATTATTACATTCGACCAAATAGTCCTAAGGTAACCCATGAATTTGATTACAAAGTTTCTATTAAATGTTGTCATGTTGTCAATTTCCTATATTTTATTTGGGAAAAAGAGAAAATTCAAAGAAATATCCATCATCAACACAACGGCTAGTCTTCACTTATGTGAAGAAATGTGGTAATCATACCATACAGGGAATGAGTATTCCTCCCAATAATACGAAAGTACAACTAAATTTTACTACTGGAGTTTCTGTAATATGTACTAATACCATAATCATTACAGGCAGCATACATTGGGCATGTGTTCTATCAATATTAACAGGTAAACTTACCTCTGTTCATACAGACCATTTGGTTAAAATCCCTTCTACCTGTAAAAAGGTAGGCAGACAGTATCAAAAGGTTTTAGTACATTTTAACATCACATTCCCATACACAGGCAGGTGCCGATATAAAAGAGCTTGGTATGATACTCTGCTAGGAAGCCTAGGTACAGGCATGGGAGCTATTAGTGCAGCTGACATTGAAATTCCGACTAATTGATTAAAAGTAGTGGGGGAAGATATCTCTCAGATTGTGCATTTACAACCATCTTGGAATCCAGAAATATGGAAGACACACCTGCACAATATAAATTATCAGCAGCAGTTTTTAGACAGTTATGATGCTATACATCAGTTGAAATGTGATGGTAACATGACAATTTCTGTAAATTGGACAAAATACACTATGCAATCTTTGTATGTGGAAATTCAGAAAAATAGAGTACAAACTAAACTTATGTTACAAAATGAAAATATTTGGCGATAATTATTTAACAAATGGATACCTGATACTGATTGGATTAGGTTATTTACTGAAGTAACATACTGTACTCCACAATATTGTACAGGAAAGTTTATGCATTATAATGTTACTGATACAACTATTATGTGTCAATTTACTGTGTTACCTATGATATTTCTCGTACCAGAAGGGTATGAGTATTGGTTGCCACAATTTGAAGGTAATTGTATAGATATGAGAGGAAAAACACATAAAATCGAGTATTGTACATAAACTCAAAATTGACTGATTTGTGGACAGCATTCGCCTGTCTACGAACCATGCTTACTACAGCATTCTGTTAATTTGTATAAATGGACTATTATGCCTTCTTCTTTTCAAATGTTTATAGAAGTGGCTCCTCAGTATATTTGTCTGGTTACAGATCAAGACGTAGGTCATAATTTAAAATTATCTTTTGTAGGATGTTTATCACATGTTGATTTCCTTAAATTAAATAATAAGAGCTATGTGTTTACTGAACACATAGAAGTAAATATTGCTAAGAACTGGAATTATGACCTAATACAGCTTCCTAATATATCTGTATCTTTGGATAATTTAAAAAAAAACATAATGAACAATACTAAAATTCTCAGAGAGTATTTGGAAAAAAGAAATAAAAGTATTCTGTATTATGAGGCATTAACCATCATTGCAAAAGATAAACTACTCAGTTTGGCTAAAAAGACCAAAAAAAAAAAAAAAACACTGCTCACAACTGGTAGGATATCTTTACTGGTTGGTCAAAATCAGAAAAAAATCTGTTAAATTGGTTGATACATCCTGTATTAGTAGTGTTAGGCATTATAGTCATACTATCTGGAATTGTTAACTAAGTTATCATTTGCAAAAAAAGTTATAGAGTTCAGCAAATCATGACAGTTAACCTCAATAAACTGGAGAAAGCTTCAATGTGTACAGCTGAAGAAAAAAATGAAAATGAACAATCATTTTCCACTTTCTAAATAAAAGTGGGAACTGTGAGAGTAAAGAACAGGTTGAAATGGATTTCTGTGAATTTTTCTGAAAATGCAAAATAAATGTTTTGCACTTCAGTGTGTAGAGTGCACTCAGTTTAAACTCAGTTACCTAACTTGGCAAAACCATATAGCTTGGTGTTCATTGTTAATAAGAATCAGAAGTAAAATATTTTATGTCTTATAAACTATGCAGTTTGTGAAACTTATTATCTACAAGGAGGTCAAGACGAACTCTTGTATGCAGCTGTGTCTCATCAACATGATACGCAAGATAGGCCGAGGATGAAAATAGTTATTCTTCAGGAACAGAATGTTCTAAATATGGAAAACAAGCTGGCAGCAGACCAGCTTCAAGGAAAGACTTGTTATTCTGGCAAATTCTCTAAACTGCTGATGCAGAGACTTTGATTATTCTATTCTTGCAGACCTGATGCTGTAAGCTGAAGTACAGTTTTGATGTATATACCTTTCATTGTTAAGCTAGATTTAAACCTCATGTGCAGTAAATGTCATAACAGCAAAACTGTCTCAGTGTCTTCATTGAGTAAAGGTACAGACTACCTGAATAGTGTACTTTAACAGCATTCATAGAACTGTTCATTTTTTCGAGTTTTCTAGAATTAGTCCTTCAATAGTAATAGTAAAAATTATACATTGATGCCTTGTTAGTATTCAAAAACATGCATGATGATTGGTCAGCCCAATCAGCATGCCCATTGTAAATTAAACATATATCAAAGTCCGGTCAGACTTTCTTCTATTAGAATGAGCTCTGGAAGTATACATTACAAGTGTACAGATTTTTACAGTGTCCAAAATGTTGCCTCATATTTTAAGTCTGTCCCTCATAAAATATGTGGTTTTCTCAGAAATCACTGAGGGAGCAACATTTACAATAGGGACCTTTGTCCCCTTATTTAAACCTCTGCAACATTTCTTGAGCTAAGAGTTCAAGAGGTACAGAAAAGTAGCATTGCAAATACAAGGAAAATCAAGTTCATTTTGCAAAACTAAAGAAATATACCTGATTTTCCTTGTATTTTCATATCTGTAAACTGTCAAGATTTATATATATATATATATATATATATATATATATATATCTTTATATCCCCCCCAAAAAAGCAACAAACATCTCTCTGGTGTACTGTCCAAGCATGGGAATATAAATCCCATATATATGTGTACTACATCAACAAAGCAGAAACAATGCAGAGGAAAACCACAGTGTCATTATACAAAGACATTATTTAAGAATGAACCATGGGTAGATCGTCAAAACCCACACAAACTCATCAGTTGTTACTTAAATATAATCTTTGTCTTAACATCTAAACATATCAACATTATCAGATTATAATGTATGGCAATTTAGTTCAACTTCAGCATTCTCAAATTTCTTTAAAAGAAAAGCAATCTGTTTCTAACAGCTCTATACATCTGTACAAGGCTGCTGGCATTGGACAACTGAAATAGACTAATGTCATTGGTGCCAAGAGTGTATATATGCAGAGATCATTAAATAAATCCCTAAGGGAACACATAGATACAATAGGATATATAGTCCTGAACTGATCAACTATGCCTACAACAGTTATTCCATTTGCTACTGGCAACATTTTTAACCATTGGTCAGAGCTCATTTTATAATCAAATAATTAACCTGCGTTTGCCTATGTAACAAAGATACATTTTTCTGATTCAGCTCTGTAAGTAACAGAAA
>NC_056743.1:1457956448-1457977693 GCF_019279795.1 Protopterus annectens
ACTAAGGTGTTCTCCCCAATTTCCGTAAACACTGTTCAAACATGACAGTGCGCATACTATTTTCATTGCACTTTTACAAGCATTATAAAGTATTTGGATTTAATTAAAAACTTTTATTTCAAATTTCATAGCACAAACACTGATGGCCATTTGCTAAAAAAAATTACCTTGCATTGAAAACAGACTTAATATGAGCAACAGTAAACCTCTCTGCCCTTGAAACTCACATATTGAAAATGCATCTGGTCAGTAGGGAATTAAGAGTATCTATGTCTCCAGACTGTTTTCAAACCATGTGCTCCTTGCATAGATTTTAAGGACCATGCATAAATGCATGTGTACATTCATTCACGTTCCTGATAGCATTAAATTACATTCTTTGTTTAATACAGCAATATTTGTTAGAGTGTTTTAAATTTGTAGTTTTGAACATCAGTTTTTTTCCCATTAAGTAGTGAAACAAAATGTATGAACCAATAATAACAAAAGTACCCATTTCAGAATATTTAAACATAAAAGGCCACTCAAACTGCTGTCATTATATTCCACCAATATCAATCAATATGCACAAACTGTAGAAGTAAAAGTCATTTGAATTCCACATTAAAGACAACTATTACTAATGCAGAGTTTGCTGCTGGCAAACAACTTTATATTTCTCTGCTTCATTTATAAATGCAGTTCCTGGTAACCTTGAAAACAAATCACCTATGTGACATTTAAAAACTGGTTTGCTGAAGATATTGCCAAAACCTTTCCTGAACTAGATCTGCTACACAGTATGAAATGGCAGGCAAACAATGACAACAGGTTCATAGTTACACAGCATGCAGTCCTGGAGACCATTATGAATGAATTCCCATTGATGACAACAGGTTCATAGTTACACAGCATGCAGTCCTGGAGACCATTATGGATGAATTCCCATTGATGACAACAGGTTCATAGTTACACAGCATGCAGTCCTGGAGACCATTACAGATGAATTCCCATTGATGACAACAGGTTCATAGTTACACAGCATGCAGTCCTGGAGACCATTATGGATGAATTCCCATTGATGACAACAGGTTCATAGTTACACAGCATGCAGTCCTGGAGACCATTACGGATGAATTCCCATTGATGACAACAGGTTCATAGTTACACAGCATGCAGTCCTGGAGACCATTATGGATGAATTCCCATTGATGACAACAGGTTCATAGTTACACAGCATGCAGTCCTGGAGACCATTATGGATGAATTCCCATTGATGACAACAGGTTCATAGTTACACAGCATGCAGTCCTGGAGACCATTATGGATGAATTCCCATTGATGACAACAGGTTCATAGTTACACAGCATGCAGTCCTGGAGACCATTATGGATGAATTCCCATTGATGACAACAGGTTCATAGTTACACAGCATGCAGTCCTGGAGACCACTACAGATGAATTCCATTGATGACAACAGGTTCATAGTTACACAGCATGCAGTCCTGGAGACCATTATGGATGAATTCCCATTGATGACAACAGGTTCATAGTTACACAGCATGCAGTCCTGGAGACCATTATGGATGAATTCCCATTGATGACAACAGGTTCATAGTTACACAGCATGCAGTCCTGGAGACCATTATGGATGAATTCCCATTGATGACAACAGGTTCATAGTTACACAGCATGCAGTCCTGGAGACCATTACAGATGAATTCCCATTGATGACAACAGGTTCATAGTTACACAGCATGCAGTCCTGGAGACCATTATGGATGAATTCCCATTGATGACAACAGGTTCATAGTTACACAGCATGCAGTCCTGGAGACCATTATGGATGAATTCCCATTGATGACAACAGGTTCATAGTTACACAGCATGCAGTCCTGGAGACCATTATGGATGAATTCCCATTGATGACAACAGGTTCATAGTTACACAGCATGCAGTCCTGGAGACCATTATGGATGAATTCCCATTGATGACAACAGGTTCATAGTTACACAGCATGCAGTCCTGGAGACCATTATGGATGAATTCCCATTGATGACAACAGGTTCATAGTTACACAGCATGCAGTCCTGGAGACCATTATGGATGAATTCCCATTGATGACAACAGGTTCATAGTTACACAGCATGCAGTCCTGGAGACCATTATGGATGAATTCCCATTGATGACAACAGGTTCATAGTTACACAGCATGCAGTCCTGGAGACCATTATGGATGAATTCCCATTGATGACAACAGGTTCATAGTTACACAGCATGCAGTCCTGGAGACCATTATGGATGAATTCCCATTGATGACAACAGGTTCATAGTTACACAGCATGCAGTCCTGGAGACCATTACGGATGAATTCCCATTGATGACAACAGGTTCATAGTTACACAGCATGCAGTCCTGGAGACCATTATGGATGAATTCCCATTGATGACAACAGGTTCATAGTTACACAGCATGCAGTCCTGGAGACCATTACGGATGAATTCCCATTGATGACAACAGGTTCATAGTTACACAGCATGCAGTCCTGGAGACCATTATGGATGAATTCCCATTGATGACAACAGGTTCATAGTTACACAGCATGCAGTCCTGGAGACCATTATGGATGAATTCCCATTGATGACAACAGGTTCATAGTTACACAGCATGCAGTCCTGGAGACCATTACGGATGAATTCCCATTGATGACAACAGGTTCATAGTTACACAGCATGCAGTCCTGGAGACCATTATGGATGAATTCCCATTGATGACAACAGGTTCATAGTTACACAGCATGCAGTCCTGGAGACCATTACATTATGGATGAATTCCCATTGATGACAACAGGTTCATAGTTACACAGCATGCAGTCCTGGAGACCATTATGGATGAATTCCCATTGATGACAACAGGTTCATAGTTACACAGCATGCAGTCCTGGAGACCATTATGGATGAATTCCCATTGATGACAACAGGTTCATAGTTACACAGCATGCAGTCCTGGAGACCATTATGGATGAATTCCCATTGATGACAACAGGTTCATAGTTACACAGCATGCAGTCCTGGAGACCATTATGGATGAATTCCCATTGATGACAACAGGTTCATAGTTACACAGCATGCAGTCCTGGAGACCATTATGGATGAATTCCCATTGATGACAACAGGTTCATAGTTACACAGCATGCAGTCCTGGAGACCATTATGGATGAATTCCCATTGATGACAACAGGTTCATAGTTACACAGCATGCAGTCCTGGAGACCATTATGGATGAATTCCCATTGATGACAACAGGTTCATAGTTACACAGCATGCAGTCCTGGAGACCATTATGGATGAATTCCCATTGATGACAACAGGTTCATAGTTACACAGCATGCAGTCCTGGAGACCATTATGGATGAATTCCCATTGATGACAACAGGTTCATAGTTACACAGCATGCAGTCCTGGAGACCATTATGGATGAATTCCCATTGATGACAACAGGTTCATAGTTACACAGCATGCAGTCCTGGAGACCATTATGGATGAATTCCCATTGATGACAACAGGTTCATAGTTACACAGCATGCAGTCCTGGAGACCACTATGGATGAATTCCATTGATGACAACAGGTTCATAGTTACACAGCATGCAGTCCTGGAGACCATTATGGATGAATTCCCATTGATGACAACAGGTTCATAGTTACACAGCATGCAGTCCTGGAGACCATTATGGATGAATTCCCATTGATGACAACAGGTTCATAGTTACACAGCATGCAGTCCTGGAGACCATTATGGATGAATTCCCATTGATGACAACAGGTTCATAGTTACACAGCATGCAGTCCTGGAGACCATTATGGATGAATTCCCATTGATGACAACAGGTTCATAGTTACACAGCATGCAGTCCTGGAGACCATTATGGATGAATTCCCATTGATGACAACAGGTTCATAGTTACACAGCATGCAGTCCTGGAGACCATTATGGATGAATTCCCATTGATGACAACAGGTTCATAGTTACACAGCATGCAGTCCTGGAGACCATTATGGATGAATTCCCATTGATGACAACAGGTTCATAGTTACACAGCATGCAGTCCTGGAGACCATTATGGATGAATTCCCATTGATGACAACAGGTTCATAGTTACACAGCATGCAGTCCTGGAGACCATTATGGATGAATTCCCATTGATGACAACAGGTTCATAGTTACACAGCATGCAGTCCTGGAGACCATTATGGATGAATTCCCATTGATGACAACAGGTTCATAGTTACACAGCATGCAGTCCTGGAGACCATTATGGATGAATTCCCATTGATGACAACAGGTTCATAGTTACACAGCATGCAGTCCTGGAGACCATTATGGATGAATTCCCATTGATGACAACAGGTTCATAGTTACACAGCATGCAGTCCTGGAGACCATTATGGATGAATTCCCATTGATGACAACAGGTTCATAGTTACACAGCATGCAGTCCTGGAGACCATTATGGATGAATTCCCATTGATGACAACAGGTTCATAGTTACACAGCATGCAGTCCTGGAGACCATTATGGATGAATTCCCATTGATGACAACAGGTTCATAGTTACACAGCATGCAGTCCTGGAGACCATTATGGATGAATTCCCATTGATGACAACAGGTTCATAGTTACACAGCATGCAGTCCTGGAGACCATTATGGATGAATTCCCATTGATGACAACAGGTTCATAGTTACACAGCATGCAGTCCTGGAGACCATTACGGATGAATTCCCATTGATGACAACAGGTTCATAGTTACACAGCATGCAGTCCTGGAGACCATTATGGATGAATTCCCATTGATGACAACAGGTTCATAGTTACACAGCATGCAGTCCTGGAGACCATTATGGATGAATTCCCATTGATGACAACAGGTTCATAGTTACACAGCATGCAGTCCTGGAGACCATTATGGATGAATTCCCATTGATGACAACAGGTTCATAGTTACACAGCATGCAGTCCTGGAGACCATTATGGATGAATTCCCATTGATGACAACAGGTTCATAGTTACACAGCATGCAGTCCTGGAGACCATTATGGATGAATTCCCATTGATGACAACAGGTTCATAGTTACACAGCATGCAGTCCTGGAGACCATTATGGATGAATTCCCATTGATGACAACAGGTTCATAGTTACACAGCATGCAGTCCTGGAGACCATTATGGATGAATTCCCATTGATGACAACAGGTTCATAGTTACACAGCATGCAGTCCTGGAGACCATTATGGATGAATTCCCATTGATGACAACAGGTTCATAGTTACACAGCATGCAGTCCTGGAGACCATTATGGATGAATTCCCATTGATGACAACAGGTTCATAGTTACACAGCATGCAGTCCTGGAGACCACTACGGATGAATTCCATTGATGACAACAGGTTCATAGTTACACAGCATGCAGTCCTGGAGACCATTACAGATGAATTCCCATTGATGACAACAGGTTCATAGTTACACAGCATGCAGTCCTGGAGACCATTATGGATGAATTCCCATTGATGACAACAGGTTCATAGTTACACAGCATGCAGTCCTGGAGACCATTATGGATGAATTCCCATTGATGACAACAGGTTCATAGTTACACAGCATGCAGTCCTGGAGACCATTATGGATGAATTCCCATTGATGACAACAGGTTCATAGTTACACAGCATGCAGTCCTGGAGACCATTATGGATGAATTCCCATTGATGACAACAGGTTCATAGTTACACAGCATGCAGTCCTGGAGACCATTATGGATGAATTCCCATTGATGACAACAGGTTCATAGTTACACAGCATGCAGTCCTGGAGACCATTATGGATGAATTCCCATTGATGACAACAGGTTCATAGTTACACAGCATGCAGTCCTGGAGACCATTATGGATGAATTCCCATTGATGACAACAGGTTCATAGTTACACAGCATGCAGTCCTGGAGACCATTATGGATGAATTCCCATTGATGACAACAGGTTCATAGTTACACAGCATGCAGTCCTGGAGACCACTACGGATGAATTCCATTGATGACAACAGGTTCATAGTTACACAGCATGCAGTCCTGGAGACCATTACAGATGAATTCCCATTGATGACAACAGGTTCATAGTTACACAGCATGCAGTCCTGGAGACCATTATGGATGAATTCCCATTGATGACAACAGGTTCATAGTTACACAGCATGCAGTCCTGGAGACCATTATGGATGAATTCCCATTGATGACAACAGGTTCATAGTTACACAGCATGCAGTCCTGGAGACCATTATGGATGAATTCCCATTGATGACAACAGGTTCATAGTTACACAGCATGCAGTCCTGGAGACCATTATGGATGAATTCCCATTGATGACAACAGGTTCATAGTTACACAGCATGCAGTCCTGGAGACCATTATGGATGAATTCCCATTGATGACAACAGGTTCATAGTTACACAGCATGCAGTCCTGGAGACCATTATGGATGAATTCCCATTGATGACAACAGGTTCATAGTTACACAGCATGCAGTCCTGGAGACCATTATGGATGAATTCCCATTGATGACAACAGGTTCATAGTTACACAGCATGCAGTCCTGGAGACCATTATGGATGAATTCCCATTGATGACAACAGGTTCATAGTTACACAGCATGCAGTCCTGGAGACCATTATGGATGAATTCCCATTGATGACAACAGGTTCATAGTTACACAGCATGCAGTCCTGGAGACCATTATGGATGAATTCCCATTGATGACAACAGGTTCATAGTTACACAGCATGCAGTCCTGGAGACCATTACAGATGAATTCCCATTGATGACAACAGGTTCATAGTTACACAGCATGCAGTCCTGGAGACCATTATGGATGAATTCCCATTGATGACAACAGGTTCATAGTTACACAGCATGCAGTCCTGGAGACCATTATGGATGAATTCCCATTGATGACAACAGGTTCATAGTTACACAGCATGCAGTCCTGGAGACCATTATGGATGAATTCCCATTGATGACAACAGGTTCATAGTTACACAGCATGCAGTCCTGGAGACCATTATGGATGAATTCCCATTGATGACAACAGGTTCATAGTTACACAGCATGCAGTCCTGGAGACCATTATGGATGAATTCCCATTGATGACAACAGGTTCATAGTTACACAGCATGCAGTCCTGGAGACCATTATGGATGAATTCCCATTGATGACAACAGGTTCATAGTTACACAGCATGCAGTCCTGGAGACCATTATGGATGAATTCCCATTGATGACAACAGGTTCATAGTTACACAGCATGCAGTCCTGGAGACCATTATGGATGAATTCCCATTGATGACAACAGGTTCATAGTTACACAGCATGCAGTCCTGGAGACCATTACAGATGAATTCCCATTGATGACAACAGGTTCATAGTTACACAGCATGCAGTCCTGGAGACCATTATGGATGAATTCCCATTGATGACAACAGGTTCATAGTTACACAGCATGCAGTCCTGGAGACCATTATGGATGAATTCCCATTGATGACAACAGGTTCATAGTTACACAGCATGCAGTCCTGGAGACCATTATGGATGAATTCCCATTGATGACAACAGGTTCATAGTTACACAGCATGCAGTCCTGGAGACCATTATGGATGAATTCCCATTGATGACAACAGGTTCATAGTTACACAGCATGCAGTCCTGGAGACCATTATGGATGAATTCCCATTGATGACAACAGGTTCATAGTTACACAGCATGCAGTCCTGGAGACCATTATGGATGAATTCCCATTGATGACAACAGGTTCATAGTTACACAGCATGCAGTCCTGGAGACCATTATGGATGAATTCCCATTGATGACAACAGGTTCATAGTTACACAGCATGCAGTCCTGGAGACCATTATGGATGAATTCCCATTGATGACAACAGGTTCATA
The DNA here is from genome assembly GCF_019279795.1 of Protopterus annectens. Taxonomy (NCBI): domain Eukaryota; kingdom Metazoa; phylum Chordata; order Ceratodontiformes; family Protopteridae; genus Protopterus; species Protopterus annectens. The sequence continues at coordinate 1,457,964,417 of NC_056743.1, forward strand.
GTTACACAGCATGCAGTCCTGGAGACCATTACGGATGAATTCCCATTGATGACAACAGGTTCATAGTTACACAGCATGCAGTCCTGGAGACCATTATGGATGAATTCCCATTGATGACAACAGGTTCATAGTTACACAGCATGCAGTCCTGGAGACCATTATGGATGAATTCCCATTGATGACAACAGGTTCATAGTTACACAGCATGCAGTCCTGGAGACCATTATGGATGAATTCCCATTGATGACAACAGGTTCATAGTTACACAGCATGCAGTCCTGGAGACCATTATGGATGAATTCCCATTGATGACAACAGGTTCATAGTTACACAGCATGCAGTCCTGGAGACCATTATGGATGAATTCCCATTGATGACAACAGGTTCATAGTTACACAGCATGCAGTCCTGGAGACCATTATGGATGAATTCCCATTGATGACAACAGGTTCATAGTTACACAGCATGCAGTCCTGGAGACCATTATGGATGAATTCCCATTGATGACAACAGGTTCATAGTTACACAGCATGCAGTCCTGGAGACCATTATGGATGAATTCCCATTGATGACAACAGGTTCATAGTTACACAGCATGCAGTCCTGGAGACCATTATGGATGAATTCCCATTGATGACAACAGGTTCATAGTTACACAGCATGCAGTCCTGGAGACCATTATGGATGAATTCCCATTGATGACAACAGGTTCATAGTTACACAGCATGCAGTCCTGGAGACCATTATGGATGAATTCCCATTGATGACAACAGGTTCATAGTTACACAGCATGCAGTCCTGGAGACCATTATGGATGAATTCCCATTGATGACAACAGGTTCATAGTTACACAGCATGCAGTCCTGGAGACCATTATGGATGAATTCCCATTGATGACAACAGGTTCATAGTTACACAGCATGCAGTCCTGGAGACCATTATGGATGAATTCCCATTGATGACAACAGGTTCATAGTTACACAGCATGCAGTCCTGGAGACCATTATGGATGAATTCCCATTGATGACAACAGGTTCATAGTTACACAGCATGCAGTCCTGGAGACCATTATGGATGAATTCCCATTGATGACAACAGGTTCATAGTTACACAGCATGCAGTCCTGGAGACCATTATGGATGAATTCCCATTGATGACAACAGGTTCATAGTTACACAGCATGCAGTCCTGGAGACCATTATGGATGAATTCCCATTGATGACAACAGGTTCATAGTTACACAGCATGCAGTCCTGGAGACCATTATGGATGAATTCCCATTGATGACAACAGGTTCATAGTTACACAGCATGCAGTCCTGGAGACCATTACGGATGAATTCCCATTGATGACAACAGGTTCATAGTTACACAGCATGCAGTCCTGGAGACCATTATGGATGAATTCCCATTGATGACAACAGGTTCATAGTTACACAGCATGCAGTCCTGGAGACCATTATGGATGAATTCCCATTGATGACAACAGGTTCATAGTTACACAGCATGCAGTCCTGGAGACCATTATGGATGAATTCCCATTGATGACAACAGGTTCATAGTTACACAGCATGCAGTCCTGGAGACCATTATGGATGAATTCCCATTGATGACAACAGGTTCATAGTTACACAGCATGCAGTCCTGGAGACCATTATGGATGAATTCCCATTGATGACAACAGGTTCATAGTTACACAGCATGCAGTCCTGGAGACCATTATGGATGAATTCCCATTGATGACAACAGGTTCATAGTTACACAGCATGCAGTCCTGGAGACCATTATGGATGAATTCCCATTGATGACAACAGGTTCATAGTTACACAGCATGCAGTCCTGGAGACCATTATGGATGAATTCCCATTGATGACAACAGGTTCATAGTTACACAGCATGCAGTCCTGGAGACCATTATGGATGAATTCCCATTGATGACAACAGGTTCATAGTTACACAGCATGCAGTCCTGGAGACCATTATGGATGAATTCCCATTGATGACAACAGGTTCATAGTTACACAGCATGCAGTCCTGGAGACCATTATGGATGAATTCCCATTGATGACAACAGGTTCATAGTTACACAGCATGCAGTCCTGGAGACCATTATGGATGAATTCCCATTGATGACAACAGGTTCATAGTTACACAGCATGCAGTCCTGGAGACCATTATGGATGAATTCCCATTGATGACAACAGGTTCATAGTTACACAGCATGCAGTCCTGGAGACCATTATGGATGAATTCCCATTGATGACAACAGGTTCATAGTTACACAGCATGCAGTCCTGGAGACCATTATGGATGAATTCCCATTGATGACAACAGGTTCATAGTTACACAGCATGCAGTCCTGGAGACCATTATGGATGAATTCCCATTGATGACAACAGGTTCATAGTTACACAGCATGCAGTCCTGGAGACCATTATGGATGAATTCCCATTGATGACAACAGGTTCATAGTTACACAGCATGCAGTCCTGGAGACCATTATGGATGAATTCCCATTGATGACAACAGGTTCATAGTTACACAGCATGCAGTCCTGGAGACCATTATGGATGAATTCCCATTGATGACAACAGGTTCATAGTTACACAGCATGCAGTCCTGGAGACCATTATGGATGAATTCCCATTGATGACAACAGGTTCATAGTTACACAGCATGCAGTCCTGGAGACCATTATGGATGAATTCCCATTGATGACAACAGGTTCATAGTTACACAGCATGCAGTCCTGGAGACCATTATGGATGAATTCCCATTGATGACAACAGGTTCATAGTTACACAGCATGCAGTCCTGGAGACCATTATGGATGAATTCCCATTGATGACAACAGGTTCATAGTTACACAGCATGCAGTCCTGGAGACCATTATGGATGAATTCCCATTGATGACAACAGGTTCATAGTTACACAGCATGCAGTCCTGGAGACCATTATGGATGAATTCCCATTGATGACAACAGGTTCATAGTTACACAGCATGCAGTCCTGGAGACCATTATGGATGAATTCCCATTGATGACAACAGGTTCATAGTTACACAGCATGCAGTCCTGGAGACCATTATGGATGAATTCCCATTGATGACAACAGGTTCATAGTTACACAGCATGCAGTCCTGGAGACCATTATGGATGAATTCCCATTGATGACAACAGGTTCATAGTTACACAGCATGCAGTCCTGGAGACCATTATGGATGAATTCCCATTGATGACAACAGGTTCATAGTTACACAGCATGCAGTCCTGGAGACCATTATGGATGAATTCCCATTGATGACAACAGGTTCATAGTTACACAGCATGCAGTCCTGGAGACCATTATGGATGAATTCCCATTGATGACAACAGGTTCATAGTTACACAGCATGCAGTCCTGGAGACCATTATGGATGAATTCCCATTGATGACAACAGGTTCATAGTTACACAGCATGCAGTCCTGGAGACCATTATGGATGAATTCCCATTGATGACAACAGGTTCATAGTTACACAGCATGCAGTCCTGGAGACCATTATGGATGAATTCCCATTGATGACAACAGGTTCATAGTTACACAGCATGCAGTCCTGGAGACCATTATGGATGAATTCCCATTGATGACAACAGGTTCATAGTTACACAGCATGCAGTCCTGGAGACCATTATGGATGAATTCCCATTGATGACAACAGGTTCATAGTTACACAGCATGCAGTCCTGGAGACCATTATGGATGAATTCCCATTGATGACAACAGGTTCATAGTTACACAGCATGCAGTCCTGGAGACCATTATGGATGAATTCCCATTGATGACAACAGGTTCATAGTTACACAGCATGCAGTCCTGGAGACCATTATGGATGAATTCCCATTGATGACAACAGGTTCATAGTTACACAGCATGCAGTCCTGGAGACCATTATGGATGAATTCCCATTGATGACAACAGGTTCATAGTTACACAGCATGCAGTCCTGGAGACCATTATGGATGAATTCCCATTGATGACAACAGGTTCATAGTTACACAGCATGCAGTCCTGGAGACCATTATGGATGAATTCCCATTGATGACAACAGGTTCATAGTTACACAGCATGCAGTCCTGGAGACCATTATGGATGAATTCCCATTGATGACAACAGGTTCATAGTTACACAGCATGCAGTCCTGGAGACCATTATGGATGAATTCCCATTGATGACAACAGGTTCATAGTTACACAGCATGCAGTCCTGGAGACCATTATGGATGAATTCCCATTGATGACAACAGGTTCATAGTTACACAGCATGCAGTCCTGGAGACCATTATGGATGAATTCCCATTGATGACAACAGGTTCATAGTTACACAGCATGCAGTCCTGGAGACCATTATGGATGAATTCCCATTGATGACAACAGGTTCATAGTTACACAGCATGCAGTCCTGGAGACCATTATGGATGAATTCCCATTGATGACAACAGGTTCATAGTTACACAGCATGCAGTCCTGGAGACCATTATGGATGAATTCCCATTGATGACAACAGGTTCATAGTTACACAGCATGCAGTCCTGGAGACCATTATGGATGAATTCCCATTGATGACAACAGGTTCATAGTTACACAGCATGCAGTCCTGGAGACCATTACGGATGAATTCCCATTGATGACAACAGGTTCATAGTTACACAGCATGCAGTCCTGGAGACCATTATGGATGAATTCCCATTGATGACAACAGGTTCATAGTTACACAGCATGCAGTCCTGGAGACCATTATGGATGAATTCCCATTGATGACAACAGGTTCATAGTTACACAGCATGCAGTCCTGGAGACCATTATGGATGAATTCCCATTGATGACAACAGGTTCATAGTTACACAGCATGCAGTCCTGGAGACCATTATGGATGAATTCCCATTGATGACAACAGGTTCATAGTTACACAGCATGCAGTCCTGGAGACCATTATGGATGAATTCCCATTGATGACAACAGGTTCATAGTTACACAGCATGCAGTCCTGGAGACCATTATGGATGAATTCCCATTGATGACAACAGGTTCATAGTTACACAGCATGCAGTCCTGGAGACCATTATGGATGAATTCCCATTGATGACAACAGGTTCATAGTTACACAGCATGCAGTCCTGGAGACCATTATGGATGAATTCCCATTGATGACAACAGGTTCATAGTTACACAGCATGCAGTCCTGGAGACCATTATGGATGAATTCCCATTGATGACAACAGGTTCATAGTTACACAGCATGCAGTCCTGGAGACCATTATGGATGAATTCCCATTGATGACAACAGGTTCATAGTTACACAGCATGCAGTCCTGGAGACCATTATGGATGAATTCCCATTGATGACAACAGGTTCATAGTTACACAGCATGCAGTCCTGGAGACCATTATGGATGAATTCCCATTGATGACAACAGGTTCATAGTTACACAGCATGCAGTCCTGGAGACCATTATGGATGAATTCCCATTGATGACAACAGGTTCATAGTTACACAGCATGCAGTCCTGGAGACCATTATGGATGAATTCCCATTGATGACAACAGGTTCATAGTTACACAGCATGCAGTCCTGGAGACCATTATGGATGAATTCCCATTGATGACAACAGGTTCATAGTTACACAGCATGCAGTCCTGGAGACCATTATGGATGAATTCCCATTGATGACAACAGGTTCATAGTTACACAGCATGCAGTCCTGGAGACCATTATGGATGAATTCCCATTGATGACAACAGGTTCATAGTTACACAGCATGCAGTCCTGGAGACCATTATGGATGAATTCCCATTGATGACAACAGGTTCATAGTTACACAGCATGCAGTCCTGGAGACCATTATGGATGAATTCCCATTGATGACAACAGGTTCATAGTTACACAGCATGCAGTCCTGGAGACCATTATGGATGAATTCCCATTGATGACAACAGGTTCATAGTTACACAGCATGCAGTCCTGGAGACCATTATGGATGAATTCCCATTGATGACAACAGGTTCATAGTTACACAGCATGCAGTCCTGGAGACCATTATGGATGAATTCCCATTGATGACAACAGGTTCATAGTTACACAGCATGCAGTCCTGGAGACCATTATGGATGAATTCCCATTGATGACAACAGGTTCATAGTTACACAGCATGCAGTCCTGGAGACCATTATGGATGAATTCCCATTGATGACAACAGGTTCATAGTTACACAGCATGCAGTCCTGGAGACCATTATGGATGAATTCCCATTGATGACAACAGGTTCATAGTTACACAGCATGCAGTCCTGGAGACCATTATGGATGAATTCCCATTGATGACAACAGGTTCATAGTTACACAGCATGCAGTCCTGGAGACCATTATGGATGAATTCCCATTGATGACAACAGGTTCATAGTTACACAGCATGCAGTCCTGGAGACCATTATGGATGAATTCCCATTGATGACAACAGGTTCATAGTTACACAGCATGCAGTCCTGGAGACCATTATGGATGAATTCCCATTGATGACAACAGGTTCATAGTTACACAGCATGCAGTCCTGGAGACCATTATGGATGAATTCCCATTGATGACAACAGGTTCATAGTTACACAGCATGCAGTCCTGGAGACCATTATGGATGAATTCCCATTGATGACAACAGGTTCATAGTTACACAGCATGCAGTCCTGGAGACCATTATGGATGAATTCCCATTGATGACAACAGGTTCATAGTTACACAGCATGCAGTCCTGGAGACCATTATGGATGAATTCCCATTGATGACAACAGGTTCATAGTTACACAGCATGCAGTCCTGGAGACCATTATGGATGAATTCCCATTGATGACAACAGGTTCATAGTTACACAGCATGCAGTCCTGGAGACCATTATGGATGAATTCCCATTGATGACAACAGGTTCATAGTTACACAGCATGCAGTCCTGGAGACCATTATGGATGAATTCCCATTGATGACAACAGGTTCATAGTTACACAGCATGCAGTCCTGGAGACCATTATGGATGAATTCCCATTGATGACAACAGGTTCATAGTTACACAGCATGCAGTCCTGGAGACCATTATGGATGAATTCCCATTGATGACAACAGGTTCATAGTTACACAGCATGCAGTCCTGGAGACCATTATGGATGAATTCCCATTGATGACAACAGGTTCATAGTTACACAGCATGCAGTCCTGGAGACCATTATGGATGAATTCCCATTGATGACAACAGGTTCATAGTTACACAGCATGCAGTCCTGGAGACCATTATGGATGAATTCCCATTGATGACAACAGGTTCATAGTTACACAGCATGCAGTCCTGGAGACCATTATGGATGAATTCCCATTGATGACAACAGGTTCATAGTTACACAGCATGCAGTCCTGGAGACCATTATGGATGAATTCCCATTGATGACAACAGGTTCATAGTTACACAGCATGCAGTCCTGGAGACCATTATGGATGAATTCCCATTGATGACAACAGGTTCATAGTTACACAGCATGCAGTCCTGGAGACCATTATGGATGAATTCCCATTGATGACAACAGGTTCATAGTTACACAGCATGCAGTCCTGGAGACCATTATGGATGAATTCCCATTGATGACAACAGGTTCATAGTTACACAGCATGCAGTCCTGGAGACCATTACGGATGAATTCCCATTGATGACAACAGGTTCATAGTTACACAGCATGCAGTCCTGGAGACCATTATGGATGAATTCCCATTGATGACAACAGGTTCATAGTTACACAGCATGCAGTCCTGGAGACCATTATGGATGAATTCCCATTGATGACAACAGGTTCATAGTTACACAGCATGCAGTCCTGGAGACCATTATGGATGAATTCCCATTGATGACAACAGGTTCATAGTTACACAGCATGCAGTCCTGGAGACCATTATGGATGAATTCCCATTGATGACAACAGGTTCATAGTTACACAGCATGCAGTCCTGGAGACCATTATGGATGAATTCCCATTGATGACAACAGGTTCATAGTTACACAGCATGCAGTCCTGGAGACCATTATGGATGAATTCCCATTGATGACAACAGGTTCATAGTTACACAGCATGCAGTCCTGGAGACCATTATGGATGAATTCCCATTGATGACAACAGGTTCATAGTTACACAGCATGCAGTCCTGGAGACCATTATGGATGAATTCCCATTGATGACAACAGGTTCATAGTTACACAGCATGCAGTCCTGGAGACCATTATGGATGAATTCCCATTGATGACAACAGGTTCATAGTTACACAGCATGCAGTCCTGGAGACCATTATGGATGAATTCCCATTGATGACAACAGGTTCATAGTTACACAGCATGCAGTCCTGGAGACCATTATGGATGAATTCCCATTGATGACAACAGGTTCATAGTTACACAGCATGCAGTCCTGGAGACCATTATGGATGAATTCCCATTGATGACAACAGGTTCATAGTTACACAGCATGCAGTCCTGGAGACCATTATGGATGAATTCCCATTGATGACAACAGGTTCATAGTTACACAGCATGCAGTCCTGGAGACCATTATGGATGAATTCCCATTGATGACAACAGGTTCATAGTTACACAGCATGCAGTCCTGGAGACCATTATGGATGAATTCCCATTGATGACAACAGGTTCATAGTTACACAGCATGCAGTCCTGGAGACCATTATGGATGAATTCCCATTGATGACAACAGGTTCATAGTTACACAGCATGCAGTCCTGGAGACCATTATGGATGAATTCCCATTGATGACAACAGGTTCATAGTTACACAGCATGCAGTCCTGGAGACCATTATGGATGAATTCCCATTGATGACAACAGGTTCATAGTTACACAGCATGCAGTCCTGGAGACCATTATGGATGAATTCCCATTGATGACAACAGGTTCATAGTTACACAGCATGCAGTCCTGGAGACCATTATGGATGAATTCCCATTGATGACAACAGGTTCATAGTTACACAGCATGCAGTCCTGGAGACCATTATGGATGAATTCCCATTGATGACAACAGGTTCATAGTTACACAGCATGCAGTCCTGGAGACCATTATGGATGAATTCCCATTGATGACAACAGGTTCATAGTTACACAGCATGCAGTCCTGGAGACCATTATGGATGAATTCCCATTGATGACAACAGGTTCATAGTTACACAGCATGCAGTCCTGGAGACCATTACGGATGAATTCCCATTGATGACAACAGGTTCATAGTTACACAGCATGCAGTCCTGGAGACCATTATGGATGAATTCCCATTGATGACAACAGGTTCATAGTTACACAGCATGCAGTCCTGGAGACCATTATGGATGAATTCCCATTGATGACAACAGGTTCATAGTTACACAGCATGCAGTCCTGGAGACCATTATGGATGAATTCCCATTGATGACAACAGGTTCATAGTTACACAGCATGCAGTCCTGGAGACCATTACGGATGAATTCCCATTGATGACAACAGGTTCATAGTTACACAGCATGCAGTCCTGGAGACCATTATGGATGAATTCCCATTGATGACAACAGGTTCATAGTTACACAGCATGCAGTCCTGGAGACCATTATGGATGAATTCCCATTGATGACAACAGGTTCATAGTTACACAGCATGCAGTCCTGGAGACCATTATGGATGAATTCCCATTGATGACAACAGGTTCATAGTTACACAGCATGCAGTCCTGGAGACCATTATGGATGAATTCCCATTGATGACAACAGGTTCATAGTTACACAGCATGCAGTCCTGGAGACCATTATGGATGAATTCCCATTGATGACAACAGGTTCATAGTTACACAGCATGCAGTCCTGGAGACCATTATGGATGAATTCCCATTGATGACAACAGGTTCATAGTTACACAGCATGCAGTCCTGGAGACCATTATGGATGAATTCCCATTGATGACAACAGGTTCATAGTTACACAGCATGCAGTCCTGGAGACCATTATGGATGAATTCCCATTGATGACAACAGGTTCATAGTTACACAGCATGCAGTCCTGGAGACCATTATGGATGAATTCCCATTGATGACAACAGGTTCATAGTTACACAGCATGCAGTCCTGGAGACCATTATGGATGAATTCCCATTGATGACAACAGGTTCATAGTTACACAGCATGCAGTCCTGGAGACCATTACGGATGAATTCCCATTGATGACAACAGGTTCATAGTTACACAGCATGCAGTCCTGGAGACCATTATGGATGAATTCCCATTGATGACAACAGGTTCATAGTTACACAGCATGCAGTCCTGGAGACCATTACGGATGAATTCCCATTGATGACAACAGGTTCATAGTTACACAGCATGCAGTCCTGGAGACCATTATGGATGAATTCCCATTGATGACAACAGGTTCATAGTTACACAGCATGCAGTCCTGGAGACCATTATGGATGAATTCCCATTGATGACAACAGGTTCATAGTTACACAGCATGCAGTCCTGGAGACCATTATGGATGAATTCCCATTGATGACAACAGGTTCATAGTTACACAGCATGCAGTCCTGGAGACCATTATGGATGAATTCCCATTGATGACAACAGGTTCATAGTTACACAGCATGCAGTCCTGGAGACCATTACGGATGAATTCCCATTGATGACAACAGGTTCATAGTTACACAGCATGCAGTCCTGGAGACCATTATGGATGAATTCCCATTGATGACAACAGGTTCATAGTTACACAGCATGCAGTCCTGGAGACCATTATGGATGAATTCCCATTGATGACAACAGGTTCATAGTTACACAGCATGCAGTCCTGGAGACCATTATGGATGAATTCCCATTGATGACAACAGGTTCATAGTTACACAGCATGCAGTCCTGGAGACCATTATGGATGAATTCCCATTGATGACAACAGGTTCATAGTTACACAGCATGCAGTCCTGGAGACCATTACAGATGAATTCCCATTGATGACAACAGGTTCATAGTTACACAGCATGCAGTCCTGGAGACCATTATGGATGAATTCCCATTGATGACAACAGGTTCATAGTTACACAGCATGCAGTCCTGGAGACCATTACGGATGAATTCCCATTGATGACAACAGGTTCATAGTTACACAGCAACATCCTGGCAGATAGGTTCAGTTTTTTTTTTACTCAACAAATTTTTATTTTGTTTTTTAAAGAAAGAAAAAAACAGTAAATTTAGATTACAATTCAATAATAATGAAAGGAACAATAACATTATTTACAATATTTACAAGTGACCCAAAGAAGAAAATAAAACAATAATAATTAATAAAAAATCCAAAGAAGAAGAGAAAAAAAAAGAAAACAACAATATCTATATCTCTTTGAACTCATATGATGGAAATTGTATCCATTTGTGTTACTTCTATGAGTGTAAGTATTTTATTCCAGGGGTTATCTGACCATTTTCTGGGGAAAATCCTTTCTCCCTTGACTTTTATCTCTTTTTGCGCAGTCTCCTTTAGAAGAAATATAAAGTCTTCAAAACATGGAGGAGTTGTAGATTTCCATTTCCTTGTGATACATTTTCTGGCTACCACCAGAATAGTCCATAAAAGATATTGATCTCTTCTGTTCATAACTACTAATTCATCTACATTCAAAAAAATTAAAGATTTTGTTAAGACAAATGTATCATTGTAAATAGCTTGAAGAAAATTGCCAATTTTCTCCCAAAACATTTTAATGCAATCATAAAATATATGAAACCAATCTGCTTCACAGCTTAAAGAGCATCTCCAACAAATAACATTTTGTGTTGAGTTGAATTTAGCTATTTTATTTGGAGTATAAAAGGCTCTATGTAAAAATTTCCAGGTGAAGATTCTTCATGTCTGAGTATTAGAAGTTAGTTTAATGGAGTATAGTAGGTTATTTTTACAATCATTTGATAGATTTGTTGATAAACCTCTAGATATAAAATTCCAAGAGTTTTGATCTATTTTAGCCTTGTAAACTATTCAAATCTTGTAAAATTTAGATGTTGTATTTGGCCAGCTATGGTTATCATAAATGAATTCTTGAATATATTTGATGAATTTTGGCTTAGACTTGAAGGACGAATCATTGATAGTTTTGCATAAATCTTTGGAGTAAAGTAAAATTTTTTGGAGACTTATCCTGTCTACAGTCATTAAATTAAATTCATTTGTAACTTGTTGATTACTTAAAGCTTTAAGGTTATTTATGCATTGGATCCAGGACATGAAATTGTTGGATTCCCAATTAATGAGTGTATTATCATGAATTTTCTTTTTAAATTTCTTTGATGTATTAAATGGTAATAACAGTTCAAACCGTACTTTTATGTCAGGATTTGAGTTTATAAAGGATCTGAATAGATTATAAATATTATTTAAATATGATAGATTAGTGGGTTTTGTTGTATCTGATAAAGAATATATATAAAGATAATTTGGCCTATGTAAAATTAGGTCCGTTTACATCAGAAGCTTTCAAAATTACTAAAGGCACTAAAGGTTGTCCTATGTCTCCCATTCTATTTGCCTTATAAATAGAACTATTTGCAATTACAATTCGTAGAGACTCAAAAATTGAAGGATTAAATATTCACAAGAAATTTAACTCCAAGATTATGTTATTTGCCGATGATATACTACTAACTTTATCACCAAATGATGAATCTCTTCAAGAATTAGAAATACAAGTGGAATTTTTTTTTTCTAATTTCTGGCCTTCGTTTTAATAAATCTAAATCAAAGCATATTCTACTAAACAGAAGGGGGGACTTTCACTTGAGTAGATTTCATATACTTGGAGAAAAAGTCTCTTCTTTAGAATATTTAGGAATTATTATATCTGATAAAATAGATTCTACTCTGACTCTAAACTATAATAAAATTTTAAACTCAACACGAACACGTATGGAAAACTGGAATAAATTAAATCTAAAATTTGAGGACAGATTGCAGCTAATAAAAATTATTCTACTACCACAAATAAATTATATTGCACTAGCAATACCCATAATTCCAAATAAAAAAATTCTAAAAGAAATCCACAAAAGCTTATTAGGTTTTCTTTGGTATCCTAAAAAGAATAGAATTGCTTTTCTCATCATATTAGACCATGGGAATTAGGGGGAATTAATTTTCCAGACATAGAGACGTATATCAAAGCCTCCATTTTTAAACTAGTATTAAACTGGGTAAATCCAAA